>NC_043764.1:27283593-27452470 GCF_902148845.1 Salarias fasciatus | reverse complement strand
CCGCTAGCATGTAGCTGTTAGCATCTCCTATCTACTGACATGTAGCTGTTAGCATCTGTCATCCGCTAACATGTAGCTGTTAGCATCTCCCATCCGCTTACCTGTAGCTGTTAGCATCTCCCATCCACTCACATGTAGCTGTTAGCATCTTCCATCCACTAGCATGTAGCTGTTAGCATCTCCCATCCACTCACATGGAGTAGTGAACATCTCCCATCCACTAACATGTAGGTGTTAGCATCTCCCATCCACTAACATGGAGCTGTTAGCATCTCCCATCCACTAACATGGAGTAGTTAGCGTCTCCCATTCAGCGGGGGCCACGGCAATGGAGCTTCCCGCACTGCAGCTCCATTGCCGTGGCCCCTACTGAATCGGTTGGATCTAAATAACTTCTGAAGGACTCCTATAGTGACTCTTTACACCGCTGAAACTCTGAAAGAAGGATGAAATTGTTGTAAACAAGCTTGAATACTATGTTTTAGGCCTTCAGAGATCTATATGACATGACTGAAAAATAGCATCATATGTACCCTTTAATGACAGCTGCTGTCGACTGCACTGCATGCCCATATATGGTCAGTAGTGGACTTCCTGTTGGATTTAGGTTATTGGTGTCAATGGGTGATTTTTAGATCTCGATGAGATGAACACATGAGCAATTGGTTTTATCTCTCTACGACATTCCTACGGGCTGTAGCGGCCATTTTTTCCAAAAATGTGACTTTTATTTTGAAGGGCTGATAAAATCCACACCGTGTGACTTTTGACAAAGTTTGAAACATCGTTTGTAGAGAAGCTTCTCCTCTATCAGGCCGCATTACTTTGACGTCTGTACGACAAACGGTCTCGGACAAGATAATTTTTAAATGAGGAGTGATTTTTACTTTGAAAGGGAAATAGCGGACTTCCTGTTTGATTTAGGTAATGCATGTCAATGGAAGATTTTTAGATGTTGATAAGACAAACACATGAGCAATTGGTTTGATCTCTCTACGACATTCCTACGGGCAGTAGCGACCGCTTTATTAAAAATGTGACTTTTATTTTGAAAGGGAAATAACGGACTTCCTGTTGGATTTTGGTTTTTGGTGTCAATTGGTCAGTTTTAGATCTCTGTGAGACTAACGCATGACCATTGGTTTTATCTCTCTCCGGCTTTTCTTTGGGCCGTAGCGACCATTGTAGTGTTTCAAGTGGGTTTTAAGACTTTTAGCTTTAAGGGTTAACAGCATCCACACCATGAGACTTTTGAAAAAGTTTTTAACAATATCGGAAGAGAAACTTGTCCTCTATTATTTCACGCCACTCTGATGTCTGTACGACAAACGGTCTCGGAGCAGATAATTTTTAAATGAGGAGTGATTTTTTACTTTGAAAGGGAAATAGCGGACTTCCTGTTGGATTTAGGTCTTTTTTGTCAATGAGAGATTTGTAGACCTCAACGAGACGAACGTGTGAATAATTGGTTTGATCTCTCTACAACATTCCTATTGGCCATAGCGACCCTTTTTTCAAAAATGTGACTTTTATTTTGAAGGGCTTATAAAATCCAAACCGTGTGACTTTTGAAAAAGTTGTTCACATCTACTATAGAGACACTTCTATTCTATCCGGCCGCGCTACTCTGACATTTCTACAATAAATGGTGTTGTAAAAAAGCTGTGTGAAGCTTCTACTTTGAAAGGTAATTGGCGGACTTCCTGTAGGATTTAGGTCAAGGGTGTCAATGGATGAATTTTAGATCCTAATGAGTTGAACATGTCAGCAATTGGTTTTATCTCTCTACGACATTCCTACTTGACAGGGGTGCAGATTTTACTGTCTATTGGTTGCACGATTTTGTGGGTGCTAGTTTGTAGGTGGCGCTAGAGAGCACATGGGGTTAAGTTTTTCATTTTATCAAATGGACCACCGGTCCGGATGTGCGTGCCAAATTTGATGAGTTTTCGTGCATGTTTAGGGGGTCAAATTAGTGCTCGACTGCGACAGTAAAATAATAATAATAATAATAATAATAATAATAATAATAATAATAAGAAACAAACGAACGAAGAACAATAGAGGCCTTGCCCTCAGGCAAGGTGGCCTCAGTTGAGGCCACCTCGCCCTCGGGCTCGGTCCCTAATAATAAGAAACAAACGGACGAAGAACAATAGAGTCCTTGCCCTCCGGGCAAGGTGGCCTCAGATGAGGCCACCTCGCCCTCGGGCTCGGTCCCTAATAATTAAAGCCGCAAGCGGCGTTGGACGGGACCTCGCCCTCTGGCAAGGTGGCCCCACTGAGGCCGTCCTTGTACATTGATGACCGAAGTCCATGTCACTGGGAACCTTGCTCCTCCATAGACTTCCAGCACCCTCTCACCCACTAACATGGAGTTGTCAGCATCTGTCATCCGCTTGCATGTAACTGTTAGCATCTCCCATCCACTCACATGTAGCTGTTAGCATCTCCCATCCACTAACATGTAGCTGTTAGCATCTCCCATCCACTAACATGTACTTGTTAGCATGTCCCATCCGCTAACATGTAGCTGTTAGCATCTCCCATCCACTAACATGTAGCTGTTAGCATCTGTCATCCGCTAACATGTAGCTGTTAGCATCTCCTATCCAATAAAATGGAGTTGTTAGCATGTCCCATCCACTAACATGTAGCTGTTAGCATCTCTCATCCACTAACATGGAGTTATTAGCATCTCCAATCAATTAACATGTAGATATTAGCATCTGTCATACACTAACATGAGGGTGTTAGCATCTCTCATCCACTAACATTTAGCTGTTAGCACTGAAGTTTAGGTAATCGGAAACCTTGTCAGTACATAAACATTCATTTTCATGACTTGACCTCATTTTCTGTTGTAATTGGTCTTTTAATTTGAAGGAATTTTGGGCTTTTATTTTGGAAAGGCAGTACACGCTGTTATAATCATGACTAACCCCTTGATACTCCATAAACATACATTTTCATGACTCTACATCATTTTCTGTTGTAAACGGGATTTTTTTTATAAAGGATTTTTTTGCTTTTATTTTGGAAAGGTAGTACATGCAACTCCGGTTTTTGGAGACCTGGACATTATTTATAGGTGTGTACATGCTCATTTATGCACTCAGACTGACATCGTGCAGCTCGGAGTCCTTCAGAAATTATTTAGATCCAACTGATTCAGCAGGGGCCACGGCAATGGAGCTTCCCGCACTGCAGCTCCATTGCCGTGGCCCCCGCTGCATCGGTTGGACCTGAATAACTTCTGAAGGACTCCGAGAGTGACTTTTTACATCGCTGAAACTCTGAAAGAAGGATGAATTAGTTGTAAAGAAGTTTTAATACTATGTTTTAGGCCTTCAGAGACCTATATGACATGACTGAAAAATAGCATCATATGTACCCTTTAATGACAGCTGCTGTCGACTGCACTGCATGCCCATATATGGTCAGTAGTGGACTTCCTGTTGGATTTAGGTTATTGGTGTCAATGGGTGATTTTTAGATCTCGATGAGATGAACACATGAGCAATTGGTTTTATCTCTCTACGACATTCCTACGGGCTGCAGCGGCCATTTTTTCCAAAAATGTGACTTTTATTTTGAAGGGCTGATAAAATCCACACCGTGTGACTTTTGACAAAGCTTGAAACATCGTTTGTAGAGAAGCTTCTCCTCTTTCATGCCGCATTACTTTGACGTCTCTATGACAAACGGTCTCGGATAAGAAAATTTTTAAATGAGGAGTGATTTTTACTTTGAAAGGGAAATAGCGGAATTCCTGTTGGATTTAGGTTATTGTTGTCAATGAGAGATTTTTAGATCTCGATGAGACGAACACGTGAGCAATTGGTTTGATCTGTCTACGACATTCCCACGGGCTGTTGCATAGGATTTTTTTTTTTTTACCAAATTTTACACTGAAAGGAAAATATCGGACTTCCTGTGCAATTTCGGACATTTTTGTCAATGAGAGATTTTTAGATCACGATGAGACGAATGCATCCACGTCAATTTGATCTCTCTACGACATTCGTGCGGGCAGCAACGTCCATTTTAGTGCTTCAAGTGGGTTTTCAGACTCAAACTTTAAGGGTTAATAAAATCCACACCCTGAGACTTTTGACAAAGTTTTTAACAACTTTGGAAGAGGAACTTGTCCTCTACGATTTCAGCCACTCTGACATCTTTACGACAAGTGGTCTCAGAGCAGATAATTTTTAAATGAGGAGGGATTTTCTGAAAATGTTTATCTTGAAAGGGAAATAGCGGACTTCCTGTTAAATTTAGGTATAGGTATTCCTCTTGGGCATTTTTGGATCTCGGTGAGACGAACGCCTGAGCATTGGTTTGATCTCTGTACAACATTCCTACGGGCCGTGGCGGCTATTTTACTGTTTCTAGGTGGCGCTAGAGAGCAGATGGGGTTATAGTGTTAATTTTTCCACTTTATAAAATTTTTCTCCTTTGCGCATGTGCCTGTCAAATTTGGTGAGTTTTTGTGCATGTTTAAGGGGTCATATTTGGTGTTTAAAAGAGCAACTTTCGGCTATCACGTGGAACGGGAAATGACGGACTTCCTGTTGGATTTAGAGCAAGGTTTATCTGTGGTGATATGTAGAACTCGAGCAGACGAACGCAGCAATGTATTTTTTATTTGTCTACAACACTCGTGGCGATCCGTGGTGGAGATTTTACTGTTTTTAGGTTTTTTTGGTCTGTAGGTGGCGCTAGAGAGCAAATTGGGAGGTTTTTTTTATTTTATCAAATGTTTCGCCGGTCCGGATGTGCCTGCCAAATTTGGTGAGTTTTCATGCATGTTTAGGGGGTCAAATTTGGCGTCGAAGTGGCGTAGGAATAATAATAATAATTAAAGCCGCAAGCGGCGTTGGACGGGTCCTCGCCCTCTGGCAAGGTGGCCCCACTGAGGCCGTCCTTGTACATTGATGACTGAAGTCCATGTCACTGGGAACCTTGCTCCTCCATAGACTTCCAGCACCCTCTCACCCACTAACATGGAGTTGTTAGCATCTCCTATCCGCTGACATAGAGTTGTTAGCATCTCTCATCCGCTGGCATGTAACTGTTAGCATCTCCCATCCACTCACATGTAGCTGTTAGCATCTCCCATCCGCTAACATGTAGCTGTTAGCATCTCCCATCCACTAACATGTAGCTGTTAGCATCTCCCATCCACTAACATGTAGCTGTTAGCATCTCCCATCCACTAACATGTAGCTGTTAGCACTGAAGTTTAGGTAATCGGGAACCTTGTCAGTACATAAACATTCATTTTCATGACTTGACCTCATTTTCTGTTGTAAATGGGCTTTTAATTTAAAGGAATTTTGGGCTTTTATTTTGTAAAGGTAGTACACACTGTCATAATCACCGGCTAACACATCGTACTCCATCAACATCCATTTTCATGACTGTACTTCATTTTCTGTTGTGAACGGGCCTTTCTTTTGCAGGAATTCTTTGCTTTTATTTTGGAAAGGTAGTACATGCAACTCCGGTTTTTTTGACACCTGGACATTATTTATAGGTGTGTACATGCTCATTTATTCACTCAGACAAACATCATGCAGCTCAGAGTCCTTCAGAAGTTATTCAGATCCAAGTGATTCAGCGGGGGCCACGGCAATGGAGCTGCAGTGCGGGAAGCTCCATTGCTGTGGCCCCCGCTGAATCAGTTGGATCTGAATAACTTCTGAAGGACTCCGACAGGGACTTTTTACACCGCTGAAACTCTGAAAGAAGGATGAATTTGTTGTAAACAAGCTTGAATACTATGTTTTAGGCCTTCAGAGATATATATGACATGACTGAAAAATAGCATCATATGTACACTTTAATGACAGCTGCTGTCGACTGCACTGCATGCACATATATGGTCAGTAGTGGACTTCCTGTTGGATTTAGGTTATTGGTGTCAATGGGTGATTTTTAGATCTCGATGAGATGAACACATGAGCAATTGGTTTTATCTCTCTACGACATTCCTACGGGCTGTAGTGGCCATTTTTTCCAAAAATGTGACTTTTATTTTGAAGGGCTGATAAAATCCACACCATGTGACTTTTGACAAAGTTTGAAACATCGTTTGTAGAGAAGCTTCTCCTCTATCAGGCCGCATTACTTTGACGTCTCTACGACAAACGGTCTCGGACAAGATAATTTTTAAATGAGGAGTGATTTTTACTTTGAAAGGGAAATAGCGGACTTCCTGTTAGATTTAGGTAATGCATGTCAATGGATGATTTTTACATCTTCATAAGACAAACATATGAGCAATTGGTTTGATCTCTCTACGTCATTCCTATGGGCAGTAGCGACCGCTTTATTAAAAATGTGACTTTTATTTTTAAAGGGAAATAACGGACTTCCTGTTGGATTTTGGTTTTCGGTGTCAATTGGTCATTTATAGATCTCTGTGAGACTAACGCATGACCATTGGTTTTATCTCTCTGCGGCTTTTCTTTGGGCCGTAGCGACCATTGTAGTGTTTGAAGTGGATTTTAAGACTTTTAGCTTTAAGGGTTAACAGCATCCACACCATGAGACTTTTGAAAAAGTTTTTAACAATATCGGAAGAGAAACTTGTCCTCTATTATTTCACGCCACTCTGATGTCTCTACGACAAACGGTCTCGGAGCAGATAATTTTTAAATGAGGAGTGATTTTTTACTTTGAAAGGGAAATAGCGGACTTCCTGTTGGAATTAGGTCTTTTTTGTCAATGAGAGATTTGTAGACCTCGACGAGACGAATGTGTGAATAATTGGTTTGATCTCTCTACAACATTCCTATTGGCCATAGCGACCCTTTTTGCAAAAATGTGAGTTTTATTTTGAAGGGCTAATAAAATGTAAACCGTGTGACTATTGAAAAAGTTGTTTACACCTCTTGTAGAGACACTTCTTCTCTATCAGAGCGCACTACTCTGACATCTCTACAATAAATGGTGTTGTAAAACAGCTGCGTGAAGCTTTTACTTTGAAAGGTAATTGGCGGACTTCCTGTTAGATTTAGGCCAAGGGTGTCAATGGATGATTTTTAGATCTTAATGAGTTGAACATGTCAGCAATTGGTTTTATCTCTCTACGACATTCCTACTTGACAGGGGTGCAGAATTTACTGTGTCTCGGTTGTGCTAGTTGAAGGTGCTAGTTTGTAGGTGGCGCTAGAGAGCAGTTGGGGTTAATTTTTTTATATTATAAAATTTTTCGCGAGTCTGGATGTGCCTGCCAAATTTGGGGAGTTTTCGTGCATGTTTAGGGGGTCAAAATTGCGTTGAAAGACGCCAGGAGTATAATAATAATAATAATAATAATAATAAGAAAAAACGAACGAAGAACAATAGAGTCCTTGCCCTCCGGGCAAGGTGGCCTCAGTTGAGGCCACCTCGCCCTCGGGCTCGGACCCTAATAATAATAATAATAAGAAACGAACGAAGAACAATAGAGTCCTTGCCCTCCGGGCAAGGTGGCCTCAGTTGAGGCCACCTCGCCCTCGGGCTCGGTCCCTAATTAAAGCCGCAAGCGGCGTTGGACGGGACCTCGCCCTCTGGCAAGGTGGCCCCACTGAGGCCGTCCTCGTACCTTGATCACCGAAGTGCAGGTCACTGGGAACCTTGCTCCTCCATAGACTTCCAGCACCCTCTCACCCACTAACATGGAGTTGTTAGCATCCCCCATCCGCTAACATGAAGCTGTTAGCATCTCTCATCCGCTAGCATGTAGCTGTTGGCATCTCCCATCCACTCACATGTAGCTGTTAGCATCTTCCATCCGCTAAGAGGTAGCTGTTAGCATCTCTCATCCGCTAACATGTAGCTGTTAGCATCTCCCATCCACTCACATGTAGCTGTTAGCATCTTCCATCCGCTAAGAGGTAGCTGTTAGCATCTCTCATCCGCTAACATGTAGCTGTTAGCATCTCCCATCCACTAACATGTAGCTGTTAGCATCTCCCATCCACTGACATGTAGCTGTTAGCATCTTCCATCCGCTAACATGTAGCTGTTAGCATCTCCCATCTGCTAGCATGTAGCTGTTAGCATCTTCCATCCGCTAGCATATAGCTGTTAGCATCTCGTATCTCTCACCCGCTAGCATGTAGCTGTTAGCATCTCTCACCCGCTAGCATGTAGCTGTTAGCATCTCTCACCCGCTAACATGTAGCTGTTAGCATCTCCCATCCGCTAGCATGTAGCCTTTAGCATCTTCCATCCGCTAACATGTAGCTGTTAGCATCTCTCATCCGCTAGCATGTAGCTGTTAGCATCTTCCATCCGCTAACATGTAGCTGTTAGCATCTCTCATCCGCTAGCATGTAGCTGTTAGCATCTCCCATCCGCTAACATGTAGCTGTTAGCATCTTCCATCCGCTAGCATGTAGCTGTTAGCATCTCCCATCCGCTAACATGGAGCTGTTAGCATCTCCCATCCACTAACATGGAGCTGTTAGCATCTCTCATCCGCTAGCATGTAGCTGTTAGCATCTCCCATCCGCTAACATGTAGCTGTTAGCATCTCCCATCCGCTAACATGTAGCTGTTAGCATCTCCCATCCACTAACATGTAGCTGTTAGCATCTATCATCTGATTCAGCAGGGGCCACGGCAATGGATTGCAGTGCGGGAAGCTCCATTGCCGTGGCCCCCGCTGAATCGGTTGGATTTAAATAACTTCTGAAGGAATCCAAGCTGCACCATGTTTGTCTGAGTGAGTATATGAGCAGGCACACACCTATAAATAAGGTCCAGGTATCAAAAAAACCGGAGTTGCCCTTTAACACTGTTGAATTTGAAATTATCCCTCTGCTTTGTTAAAAATGTCATATTTTGCAAAAATATGGGGTGTGAGGCTCTTATTTTGATAGTCATGTCTGCTCCACTATGTCAAACACCAATATATCCATGTGAGTGTGATTCCATACATTCATTTGCCTGTTTGAGCAGCAATCCATCACTCGTGTGATTTATGGTCACGGATCGCCATCTACTGTGGAAAGCAGGGACAACATGCAGAATGTTTTACAGCAGCTCCCAGAGGCTCAATGCCCATATATGGCATAAGTAGGTCACATGATGTTAGAGTGTGACTCGGCAGACACACAGTTTCTCTTTGGTAAAAACAGCTGGTCTTGGCATTCCCGTTGCCCAAAATGAAAAAAACACCCTCAACTTTGATAGGCATTTTAGTTGTCTTTCACTGTAGAGCTTTTCAGAGCAGTCAGACTTATAGTTTTGAAACGGGAGGCTTAATTGATGAAGAAGGTGAGATTTTTGAGCACAATTTGAGCAAAATTTTGAGCAGAAAGTGTGAATGACGGACTTCCTGTTGCATTTAGGTCATAGGCACGAGTGAGTAAGTTGTAGGTCTCGATGAGACGAACGCATGCATATGTTTCTTTTCTCTGTACGACATTCTGAAAGACAAACAATACATTGTCTTGGTTTTGGGGTGAGGAGTATTTTCAGGCACATTTGATTTGATAGGAAATAACGGACTTCCTGTTGGATTTAGGTATAGGTATGTCTCTTGGTAAATTGTAGATCTCGATGAGACGAATTCATCCATGTCAATTTTATTTCTCTGCGACATTCGTGCAGGTCGCACTGTCCATTGTAGTGTTGCAAGTGCATTTTCAGACTTCAAACTTTAAGGGTTAATAAAATCCACACCCTGAGACTTTTGAAAAAGTTTTTAACAACTTTGTGAGAGAAACTTGTCCTCTTTTATTTGGCACTGCTCTGACGTCTCCACGACAAGCGGTCTCGGCACAGATAATTTTTAAAGGAGGAGTCATTTTCGGCTGATTTTCATCAAAATTTGACATATAACTTGAAATAGCGGACTTCCTGTTGGATTTAGCATAAAAATATCAGATCCTTTTTTGTAGATCTCAAGGAGACGAACGCATGAGAGTTGGTTTGATCTCTGTGCGACATTCCTGCGAGTTACGGTGGGCTTTTTTCACGTTTCTAGGTGGCGCTAGAGAGCGGATGGAGTTAAGGGGTTAATTTTTCAATTGGATAAAATTTTTTGCCAGTCTGCATGTGCCTGCCAATTTTGGTGAGTTTTTGAGCATGTTTAGGGGGTCAAATTTGCCGTCGAACACACGGTATGTATAATTAAAGCCGCAAGCGGCATTGGACGGGACCTCGCCCTCTGGCAAGGTGGCCTGACTGAGGTCGTCCTTGTACCTTGATGACCGAAGTCCAGGTCACTGGGAACCTTGCTCCTCCATAAACAACCATTTTCATGACTTTACCTCATTTTCTGTTGTAAATGAGCTTTTATTTTGAAGGAATTTTGGGCTTGTATTTTGGAAACGCAGTACATGCTTCCACTAACACTGTGTAAATCAAAATTATGAAGCTGCTTTATTAAAAATGTCATTTTTTGCAAAAATGTGACTTTTATTTTGAAGGGGTGTGAGGCTTTTATTTTGATAGTCATGTGTGCTCCAGTTTAGCAAACGCCAATATATCCATCTTGCTCCGTCACAAACATCCATTTACATGACTTGACCTCATTATGTTGTAAATGGGCTTTTATTTTGAAGGAATTATGACCTTCTATTTTAGAAACATAGTACAGGCTTCCACTAACACAGTTTAACACGAAATTATGAAGCTGCTTTGTAAAAATATGTCATTTTTAGCAAAAATGTGACTTTTATTTTGAAGGGGTGTGAGGCTTTTATTTTGATAGTCATGTGTGCTCCACTTTAGCAAACAACAATATATCCATCTTGCTCCTCAATAACATCGATTTTCATGACTTGATCTCATTTTGTTGTAAATGGGCTTTTATTTTGAAGGAATTTTGACCTTATATTTTGGAAATGTAGTACATGCTTCCACTAATACTGTTTAACCTGAAATTAGGAAGCTGCTTTGTTAAAAATGTCATTTTTTTAAAAAAGTGACTTTTATTTTGAAGGGGTGTGAGGCTTTTATTTTGATAGTCATGTGTGCTCCACTTTAACAAACAACAATATATCCATCTTGCTCCTCAACAAACATCCACTTTCAAGACTTGACCTAATTTTCTGTTGTAAATGGGCTTTTATTTTGAAGGAATTTTGACCTTGTATTTTGGAAACGTAGTACATGCTTCCACTAATACTGTTTACCCCGAAATTATGAAGCTGTTTTGTTAAAAATGTCATTTTCTGCAAAAATGTGACTTTTAGTTTGTGGGGGTCTGAGGCTTTTATTTTGATAGTCATGTGTGCTCCACCAATATATCAATTTGAGTGTCAGAATAGTGTCGTTCCATACCATTGTGTGTCTGTGCATCAATCTATCCATGCATTCATCCATCCATCCATCACCCATACACCTATTAAAGAGTGATTTCAGGTGTATGGTGTGTATCAGGTGATATTTCTGCAGGGTGACAGCTGTTTAGATCATTCCAATGTGTTTCAAGTGTTGCTTCCTCAGTGGCTTGCTGCTGCAGGGGCACTGCTGCTTCAGTCATGTGTGATTTGTGGTCACGGAGCGCCATCTACTGTGGAAAGCAGGGACAACATGCAGAATGTTTTACAGCAGCTCTCAGATCAGCCCTGAGGCTCAATGCCCATATATGGCATAAGTAGGTCACATGATGTTAGAGTGTGACTCGGCAGACACACAGTTTCTCTTTGGTAAAATCAGCTGGTCTTGGCATTCCCGTTGCCCATAATGAAAAAAACACCCTCAACTTTGATAGGCATTTTAGTTGTCTGTACATATATCAAGTTTTCAGAGCAGTCAGACTTATAGTTTTGAAACGGGAAGGCTTAATTGATGAAGAAGGCGAGATTTTTGAGCAAAAATGTACAATAAAAGTGTGAATGACGGACTTCCTGTTTGATTTAGGTCATGGGTACGAGTGAGTAAGTTGTAGATCTCAATGAGACGAACGCATGCATATGTTTTTTTTTCTCTGTACAACACTGTGAAGGGTGACACAGTCCATATTAGTGGTTTTGAGTGAAAAGTTTTTGAGGCACATTTGATTTGACAGGAAATAACGGACTTCCTGTTGGATTTAGGTATAGGTATGTCTCTTGGTAAATTGTAGAGCTCGATGAGACGAACTCATCTATGTTGATTTTATTTCTCTGCGACATTCGTGCGGGTCGCACTGTCCATTGTAGTGTTGCAAGTGCGTTTTCAGACTTCAAACTTTAAGGGTTAATAAAATCCACACCCTGAGACTTTTGAAAAAGTTTTTAACAACTTTGTGAGAGACACTTGTCCTCTTTTATTTGGCACTACTCTGACGTCTCTACAACAAGCGGTCTCGGAGCAGATAATTTTTAAAGGAGGAGTCATTTTCGGCTGATTTTCATCAAAATTTGACATATAACTTGAAATAGCGGACTTCCTGTTGGATTTAGCATAAAAATATCAGATCCTTTTTTGTAGATCTCAAGGAGACGAACGCATGAGAGTTGGTTTGATCTCTCTGCGACATTCCTGCGAGTTACGGTGGGCTTTTTTCACGTTTCTAGGTGGCGCTAGAGAGCGGATGGAGTTAAGGGGTTAATTTTTCCATTTTATCAAATTTTTCACCAGTCTGCATGTGCCTGCCAAATTTGGTGAGTTTTCGTGCATGTTTAGGGGGTCAAATTGGCCGTCGATGTCCGGGCAGTAAAATAATAATTAAAGCCGCAAGCGGCATTGGACGGGACCTCGCCCTCTGGCAAGGTGGCCCGACTGAGGTCGTCCTCGTACCTTGATGACCGAAGTCCAAGTCACTGGGAACCTTGCTCCTCCATAGACTTCCAGCACCCTCTCACCCACTAACATGGAGTTGTTAGCATCTCCTGTCCGCTAACATGTAGCTGTTAGCATCTGTCATCCGCTAACATGTAGCTGTTAGCATCTCCCATCCGCTAACAGGTAGCTGTTAGCATCTCCTATCCACTGACATGGAGTTGTTAGCATGTCCCACCTACTAACATGTAGCTGTTAGCATCTGTCATCCGCTAACATGTAGCTGTTAGCATCTCCCATCCGCTAACATGTAGCTGTTAGCATCTTCCATCCGCTAGCATATAGCTGTTAGCATCTCGTATCTCTCACCCGCTAGCATGTAGCTGTTAGCATATCTCATTTGCTAGCATGTAGCTGTTAGCATCTCCCATCCGCTAACATGTAGCTGTTAGCATCTTCCATCCGCTAGCATGTAGCTGTTAGCATCTTCCATCCGCTAACATGTAGCTGTTAGCATCTCCCATCCGCTAACATGTAGCTGTTAGCATCTCCCATCCGCTCACATGGAGTTGTTAGCATCTCCCATCCGCTGACATGTAGCTGTTAGCATCTCCCATCTGCTAACATGTAGCTGATAGCATCTCCCATCCGCTAACATGTAGCTGTTAGCATCTCCCATCCGCTAGCATGTAGCTGTTAGCATCTTCCATCCGCTAACATGTAGCTGTTAGCATCTCCCATCCGCTCACATGTAGCTGTTAGCATCTTCAATCCGCTAGCATATAGCTGTTAGCATCTCGTATCTCTCACCCGCTAGCATGTAGCTGTTAGCATCTCTCACCCGCTAGCATGTAGCTGTTAGCATCTCCCATCCGCTAACATGTAGCTGTTAGCATCTCCCATCCGCTAGCATGTAGCTGTTAGCATCTCCCATCCGCTAGCATGTAGCTGTTAGCATCTCTCATCCGCTAGCATGTAGCTGTTAGCATCTCCCATCCGCTAACATGTAGCTGTTAGCATCTTCCATCCGCTAGCATGTAGCTGTCAGCATCTCCTATCCGCTAACATGGAGTTGTTAGCCTGTCCCACCCACTAACATGTAGCTGTTAGCATCTGTCATCCGCTAACATGTAGCTGTTAGCATCTCCCATCCGCTAACATGTAGCTGTTAGCATCTCCCATCCGCTAACATGTAGCTGTTAGCATCTCCCATCCACTAACATGTAGCTGTTAGCATCTGTCATCTGATTCAGCAGGGGCCACGACAATGGATTGCAGTGCGGAAAGCTCCATTGCCGTGGCCCCTGCTGAATCGGTTGGATTTAAATAACTTCTGAAGGAATCCAAGATGCACCATGTTTGTCTGAGTGAGTATATGAGCAGGCACACACCTATAAATAAGGTCCAGGTATCAAAAAAAACGGAGTTGCCCTTTAACACTGTTGAATTTGAAATTATCCCTGTGCTTTGTTAAAAATGTCATATTTTGCAAAAATATGGGGTGTGAGGCTCTTATTTTGATAGTCATGTCTGCTCCACTATGTCAAACACCAATATATCCATGTGAGTGTGATTCCATACATTCATTTGCCTGTTTGAGCAGCAATCCATCACTCATGTGTGATTTGTGGTCACGGTGCGCCATCTACTGTGGAAAGCAGGGACAACATGCAGAATGTTTTACAGCAGCTCTCAGATCAGCCCTGAGGCTCTATGCCCATATATGGCATAAGTAGGTCACATGATGTTAGAGTGTGACTCGGCAGACACACAGTTTCTCTTTGGTCAAAACAGCTGGGGAAATGCATTTCCGTGGACCAAAATGAAAAAAACACCCTCAACTTTGATAGGCATTTTAGTTGTCTTTACATATGTCAAGTTTTCAGAGCAGTCAGACTTATAATTTTGACCATGGAAGCCTTAATTGGTGAAGAAGGAGAGAGTTTTTGAGCAAAAATGTACAATAAAAGTGTGAATGACGGACTTCCTGTTTGATTTAGGTCATGGGCACGAGTGAGTAAGTTGTAGATCTCGATGAGACGAACGCGTGCATATGTTTCTTTTCTCTGTACGACACTGTGAAGGGTGAAACAGTCCATATTAGTGGTTTTTGAGTGAAAAGTGTTTTGAGGCACATTTGATTTGACAGGAAATAACGGACTTCCTGTTGGATTTAGGTATAGGTATGTCTCTTGGTAAATTGTAGAGCTCGATGAGCACGAACTACAGCCATGTTGATTTTATTTCTCTGCGACATTCGTGCGGGTCGCACTGTCCACTGGAGTGTTGCAAGTGCGTTTTCAGACTTCAAACTTTAAGGGTTAATAAAATCCACACCCTGAGACTTTTGAAAAAGTTTTGAATATCGTCGGAAGAGAAACTTGTCCTCTATTATTTGGCACTACCCTGACGTCTCCACGACAAGCGGTCTCGGAGCAGATAATTTTTAAAGGAGGAGTCATTTTTTTGCCAAATTTTACAATGAAAGGGAAATAGTGGACTTCCTGTACGATTTAGGACATTTTTGTCAATGAGAGATTTTTAGATCTTGAGGAGACGAACGCATCCACATCAATTTGATCTCTCTACGACATTCCTAATGGTTGCTGTGGCTAGTTTACTGTTTCTAGGTGGCGCTAGAGAGCCAATTGGGTTATGGGGTTAATTTTTCCACTTTATAAAATTTTTCACCAGTCTGGATGTGCCTGCCAAATTTGGTGAGTTTTCGTGCATGTTGAGGGGCTCAAATAGGCAATTTACTTCCGGGCAGTAAAATAATAATAAGAAACACCGGAAGAACAATAGAGGCCTTGCCCTCAGGCAAGGTGGCCTCAGTTGAGGCCACCTCGCCCTCGGGCTCGGTCCCTAATTCGAACACACGGTATGTATAATAATAATAAGAAACGAACGAAGAACAATAGAGGCCTTGCCCTCAGGCAAGGTGGCCTCAGTTGAGGCCACCTCGCCCTCGGGCTCGGTCCCTAATTAAAGCCGCAAGCGGCATTGGACGGGACCTCGCCCTCTGGCAAGGTGGCCCCACTGAGGCCGTCCTTGCACTTTGATGACCGAAGTCCAGGTCACTGGGAACCTTGCTCCTCCATAAACAACCATTTTCATGACTTGACCTCATTATCTGTTGTGAACGGGCTTTTATTTTGAAGGAATTTTGACCTTATCGTTTTAGAAACGAAGTACATGCTTCCACTAACACTGTGTACCCCAAAATTATGAAGCTGCTTTTTTAAAATTTTCATTTTTTGCAAAAATGTGACTTTTAGTTTGAAGGGATCTGAGGCTTTTATTTTGATAGTCATGTGTGCTCCACCAATATATCAATTTGAGTGTCAGAATAGTGTCATTCCATACCATTGTCTGTCTGTGCATTAATCTATCCATGCATTCATCCATCCATTCATCATCCATACACCTGTTAAAGAGTGATTTCAGGTGTATGGTGTGTATCAGGTGATATTTCTGCAGGGTGACAGCTGTTTGGACCATTCCCAATGTGTTTCAAGTGTTGCTTCCTCAGTGGCTTGCTGCTGCAGGGGCACTGCTGCTTCAGTCATGTGTGATTTGTGGTCACGGTGCGCCATCTACTGTGGAAAGCAGGTACAACATGCAGAATGTTTTACAGCTGGTCCCAGATCGGTCGGGCCAGCTGCTATGCCCATATATGGCTTAAGTAGGTCAAGAGGTTAGATTTAGGTATGGGTATGTCTCTGGGTAAATTGTAGATCTCGATGAGACGAATTCATCCATGTTAATTTTATTTCTCTGCGACATTCGTGCGGGTCGCACTGTCCACTGTAGTGTTTGAAGTGCGTTTTCAGACTTCAAACTTTAAGGGTTAACAGCATCCACACCGTGAGACTTTTGAAAAAGTTTTGAACATCGTCGGAAGAGAAAATTGTCCTCTATTATTTGGCGCCACTCTGACGTCTCTACGACAAGCTATCTCGGAGGAGATAATTTTTAAATGAAGAGTGATTTTTACTTTGAAAGTCGAAATAGCGGACTTCCTGTTGGATTTAGGTGAATGGTGTCAATGGGAGATTTTTAGATCTCATCGAGACGAACGCGTGAACAATTGGTTTGATCTCTCTACGACATTCCTGTGGGCCGTAGCGACCATTTCTTGAAAAATGGTACTTTTATTTTGAAGGGCTGATAAAATCCACACCGTGTGACTTTTGAAAAAGTTGTTCACATCTTTTGTAGAGAAACTTCTCCTCTATCAGGCCGCGCTAGTCTGACGTCTCTACAACAAATGGTCTCAGGAGGTATAATGTTTTCATAAGAAGTGTTTTTTACTTTGAAATGGAAATAGTGGACTTCCTGTAGGATTTAGGTAATGCATGTCAATGGATGATTTTTAGATCTTGATAAGACAAACATATGAGCAATTGGTTTGATCTCTCTACGACATTCCTACGGGCAGTAGCGACCGCTTTATTAAAAATGTGACTTTTATTTTGAAAGGGAAATAACGGACTTCCTGGTGGATTTTGGTTTTCGGTGTCAATTGGTCATTTTTAGATCTCTGGGAGACTAACGCATGACCATTGGTTTTATCTCTCTCAGGCTTTTCTTTGTGCCGTAGCGACCATTGTAGTGTTTCAAGTGGATTTTAAGACTTTTAGCTTTAAGGGTTAACAGCATCCACACCATGAGACTTTTGAAAAAGTTTTTAACAATATCGGAAGAGAAACTTGTCCTCTATTGTTTCACGCCACTCTGACGTCTCTACAACAAACGGTCTCGGAGCAGATAATTTTTAAATGAGGAGTGATTTTTTACTTTGAAAGGGAAATAGCGGACTTCCTGTTGGATTTAGGTCTTTTTTGTCAATGAGAGATTTGTAGACCTCGACGAGACGAATGTGTGAATAATTGGTTTGATCTCTCTACAACATTCCTATTGGCCATGGCGACCCTTTTTTCAAAAATGTGAGTTTTATTTTGAAGGGCTAATAAAATCCAAACCGTGTGACTTTTGAAAAAGTTGATCACATCCTTTGTAGAGACACTTCTCCTCTATCAGAGCGCACTACTCTGACATCTCTACAATAAATGGTGTTGTAAAAAAGCTGCGTGAAGCTTTTACTTTGAAAGGTAATTGGCGGACTTCCTGTTGGATTTAGGTCAAGGGTGTCAATGGATGATTTTGAGATCTTAATGAGTTGAACATGTCAGCAATTGGTTTTATCTCTCTACGACATTCCTACTTGACAGGGGTGCAGGATTTACTGTGTCTCGGTTGTGCTAGTCGAAGGTGCTACTTTGTAGGTGGCGCTAGAGAGCTGATGGGGTTAATTTTTTTATTTTATAAAATTTTTCGCGAGTCTGCATGTGCCTGCCAAATTTGGTGAGTTTTCGTGCATGTTCAGGGGGTCAAATTTGCCGTCGAACATGCGGGATGTATAATAATAATAATAATAATAATTAAAGCCGCAAGCGGCATTGGACGGGACCTCGCCCTCTGGCAAGGTGGCCCCACTGAGGCCGTCCTTGCACCTTGATGACTGAAGTCCAGGTCACTGGGAACCTTGCTCCTCCATAAACAACCATTTTCATGACTTGACCTCATTTCCTGTTGTAAATGGGCTTTTATTTTGAAGGAATTATGACCTTCTATCTTAGAAACATAATACAGGCTTCCACTAACACAGTTTAGCACGAAATTATGAAGCTGCTTTGTAAAAATATGTCATTTTTAGCAAAAATGTGACTTTTATTTTGAAGGGGTGTGAGGCTTTCATTTTGATAGTCATGTGTGCTCCAGTTTAGCAAACACCAATATATCCATCTTGCTCCTCAATAACATCGATTTTCATGACTTGATCTCATTTTGTTGTAAATGGGCTTTTATTTTGAAGGAATTTTGACCTAATATTTTGGAAACATAGTACATGCTTCCACTAATACTGTTTACCCTGAAACTATGAAGCTGTTTTGTTAAAAATGTCATTTTAAAAAAAAAAGTGACTTTTATTTTGAAGGGGTGTGAGGCTTTTATTTTGATAGTCATGTGTGCTCCACTTTAGCAAACACCAGTATATCCATCTTGCTCCTCTATAACATCGATTTTCATGACTTGATCTCATTTTGTTGTAAATGGGCTTTTATTTTGAAGGAATTTTGACCTTGTATTTTAGAAACGTAGTACATGCTTCCACTAATACTGTTTAACCTGAAATTAGGAAGCTGCTTTGTTAAAAATGTCATTTTTTAAAAAAAAGTGACTTTTATTTTGAAGGGGTGTGAGGCTTTTATTTTGATAGTCATGTGTGCTCCACTTTAGCAAACACCAGTATATCCATCTTGCTCCTCTATAACATCGATTTTCATGACTTGATCTCATTTTGTTGTAAATGGGCTTTTATTTTGAAGGAATTTTGACCTAATATTTTGGAAACATAGTACATGCTTCCACTAACACTGTTTACCCCGAAATTATGAAGCTGTTTTGTTAAAAATGTCATTTTCTGCAAAAATGTGACTTTTAGTTTGTGGGGGTCTGAGGCTTTTATTTTGATAGTCATGTGTGCTCCACCAATATATCAATTTGAGTGTCAGAATAGTATCATTCCATACCATTGTCTGTCTGTGCATCAATCTATCCATGCATTCATCCATCCATCCATCATTTATCCACCTATTAAAGACTGATTTCAGGTGTATGGTGTGTGTCAGGTGATATTTCTGCAGGGTGACATCTGTTTAGATCATTCCAATGTGTTTCAAGTGTTGCTTCCTCAGTGGCTTGCTGCTGCAGGGGCACTGTTGCTTCAGTCATGTGTGATTTGTGGTCACGGAGCGCCATCTACTGTGAAAAGCAGGTACAACATGCAGAATGTTTTACAGCTGGTCCCAGATCAGCCTATGCCCATATATGGCTTAAGTAGGTCACATGATGTTAGAGTGTGACTCGGCAGACACACAGTTTCTCTTTGGTCAAAACAGCTGGGGAAATGCATTTCCGTGGACCAAAGTGAGCAAACAATGTCAGAAAGTGATAGGCAATTTAGTTGTCTTTCACTGTAGAGCTTTTCAGAGCAGTCAGACTTATAGTTTTGAAACGGGAGGCTTAATTGATGAAGAAGGTGAGATTTTTGAGCAAAATTTGAGCAAAATTTTGAGCAGAAAGTGTGAATGACGGACTTCCTGTTGCATTTAGGTCATAGGCACGAGTGAGAAAGTTGTAGATCTCGATGAGACGAACGCGTGCATATGTTTCTTTTCTCTGTACCACACTGTGAAGGGTGAAACAGTCCATATTAGTGGTTTTTGAGTGAAAAGTGTTTTGAGGCACATTTGATTTGACAGGAAATAACGGACTTCCTGTTGGATTTAGGTATAGGTATGTCTCTTGGTAAATTGTAGAGCTCGATGAGACGAACTCATCCATGTTGATTTTATTTCTCTGCGACATTCGTGCGGGTCGCAC
The DNA here is from genome assembly GCF_902148845.1 of Salarias fasciatus. Classification (NCBI taxonomy): domain Eukaryota; kingdom Metazoa; phylum Chordata; class Actinopteri; order Blenniiformes; family Blenniidae; genus Salarias; species Salarias fasciatus. The sequence continues at coordinate 27,432,310 of NC_043764.1, read as the reverse complement.
TGTCCATTGTAGTGTTGCAAGTGCGTTTTCAGACTTCAAACTTTAAGGGTTAATAAAATCCACACCCTGAGACTTTTGAAAAAGTTTTGATCAACTTTGTGAGAGACACTTGTCCTCTTTTATTTGGCACCACCCTGACGTCTCCACGACAAGCGGTCTCAGAGCAGATAATTTTTAAAGGAGGAGTCATTTTTTGCCAAATTTTACACTGAAAGGGAAATACGGGACTTCCTGTACGATTTAGGACATTTTTGTCAATGAGAGATTTTTAGATCTTGAGGAGACGAACGCATCCACATCAATTTGATCTCTCTACGACATTCCTAATGGTTGCTGTGGCTATTTTACTGTTTCTAGGTGGCGCTAGAGAGCAGATGGGCTTATGGGGTTAATTTTTCCACCATATAAAATTTTTCGCGAGTCAGGATGTGCTTGCCAAATTTGGTGAGTTTTCGTGCATGTTTAAGGGGTCAAAATTGCGTCGAAAGACGGTGTCAGTATAATAATAATAATAATAATAATAATAAGAAACGAACGAAGAACAATAGAGGCCTTGCCCTCCAGGCAAGGTGGCCTCAGTTGAGGCCACCTCGCCCTCGGGCTCGGTCCCTAATAATAATAAGAAACGAACGAAGAACAATAGAGGCCTTGCCCTCGGGCAAGGTGGCCTCAGTTGAGGCCACCTCGCCCTCGGGCTCGGTCCCTAATAATAATAAGAAACGAACGAAGAACAATAGAGGCCTTGCCCTCGGGCAAGGTGGCCTCAGTTGAGGCCACCTCGCCCTCGGGCTCGGTCCCTAATTAATCTGCGCATGTTAGTGGATGAATGTCTACCTTTAATGAACCCTGTGTGGTCAGGATGTATTATGAGAGGGGTTATCGTTTCTATTCTCCTGGATAGGGCTTTGCTGATTTTTTTAAGATCTACATTTGAAATAGGACGATAACTGGACGGAAGTGTGGGGTCTTTCCCTGGTTTAAGTATTAAAGTTATTTTGGCTAAGTTCATCTTTGAGGGTATTGTTTGTTTTTTATTTCCATTACCATTTTATGAAAAGTGGGAGCCAACATGGTCCAGAATTCCTTATAGAATTCTGTTGGATAGCATCTGGACCTGGAGCTTTATTGTTGGGCATATCCTGCAGAGATTTATGGAGTTCATCCACTGAAAGAGGGGAATCCAACACTATTCTGTTTTCATCTTTCAATTTTGGAAGGTTAATATCATTAAAAAAAAGTATCAATTTCCTCATCTGTTGTGTCTATTTGTGATCTGTATAATCCTTGATAGAAATCTCTAAAGATATTATTGATCTTGTCCGGGTAATGGCTGGTGTTTCCTTCTGAGTCTTTAACAGCTGAAATTGTGTTTTTCTCCTTGTTTGTTTTTAACTGATTCGCCAGGAATCTTCCAGATTTATTACTATGCTCAAAATTCTCTAAACGGAGTCGTTGGATCAGGAATTGTGTTGTTTTTATCTAAAATTTCATTCAGTTTAAGTTTAGCTTTCCTTATATCCTTCAGTATGTTCTCTTGTGGGGAGACATGATAAGCCTCCTCCAGCGATTTAATTCTTAATTCCAATTCTAAAGTTCTTGAAGCTTCTTTCTTTTTCTTGTGTGAGGAGAAGGAAATTATTTTTCCCCTCATCAACGCTTTCCCTGCCTCCCAAAGAACACATGCTGAAGTATCTGGCAAGTCGTTATTTTCTAAATATATAGACCATTCTCTTGTAAGATAACTGATAACTGTAATGATGTATTAAATCTCCATTTCTAGTTGGTGGTTTGTTCTTCTTATTTCTGAGAGTAAATGAAACTGGTGCATGATCACTTATGACGATGGGATGAATTTTGATTTCTGAGATGTCATTCATCAGTGTGCTGCCAGTTAAGAAATAATCTAATCTAGAGTAGGAACGGTGAACTGAAGAGAAGAATGTGTATTCTCTTGCAGTGGGGTGGTGAGAGCGCCAGGCATCGCAAAGACCAAAATCCTTCATGTACTGTTTCACAGTTTCTGAGGATTGCCAGAGTCGTTGACTTCCTGTGGTACTCAGTCTGTCCAATTGTGGGTCAGAAACCATGTTGAAATCCCCTCCTATAATCAAAGTGTGACCTGAGTGATCATCCAGTGAGGAGAAGAGGGAGTGAAAGAAGGAGGGATCGTCAACATTAGGTCCATACACGTTAGCAATGCAGAATTTAACATTCTGGATAGATAATATGATAATAACAAATCTGCCTTCTGGATCTATGATTGAACTGTCAGTAGAGAAGTTTAACCTTCTACTGATAAGAGTTGCTACTCCTCTTTGCCTGGAATTGTAACAGGCTGAATACACGTGTGGAAACTGTGCTGATTGGAGAAGATCTACTGATGAGTTTGTTAAATGAGTTTCCTGTAATAAGACAATGTCTGCCTGCAACTCCTGAAGCCGATGGGTAATTTTTAATCTCTTTTCCCTTGTACCAGCCCCACGGATATTCCAGGAAACGAAATTGAGAGTGTTCATGACTAGACAGCTATGAGTGTTACATGCATTTCACTAAACCTGGTGTCTAAATGGAGCCCGTTGTATACTGCTGTGCACCCGTGCATGTCAGCTGAGTGTGCTTCTGAATCTGTCTTATCAACATGCTTAGAGTGCGCGTGAACCTGTACAGTGATGTGTGTCAATAAGCCGATGTCCCGGTGCGCCCCGCGTGTCGGGTTACTATGGTAACGGGTGCAGCTACAGTGAAGCGTAAGAGGGTGAGAGTGAAAAAGGGTGAAAAGAAAGAAAAGTGAGAGTGAAAAAAGAAACAAATACTTAAGAAAACACATCCACGGTGAGCAGTGCAGTGGAGACGGGCAGTGACTTACTATTAATTAATTTATGGCTGTTTTATGTATCAATATTACGGAGTGATTTATGGAATAGTGAGAATACAGCACCTGAGATCAGTAGAGCCACGGAGTGATGTTTGGGTCACGGAACAGCTGGCCGTTGATGAATAATTTATCCATGGCGATGACGGCACGGGAGCCCTCCGAGATGGATTTTTTCCTGATCGGGAACAGAACTCTGTGCCGATCCAGGATCTCCTTCGGGAATTGATCATTCACGCCGTAGTGGGTTCCCTTCAGCTGCCGGCCCTGGCTCTTCACCTGCTCCTTCTGTTTAAAGTTAACGAATTTGGCCACGATGGGTCTGGGTCTGGACTTGCTGGGTCTTCTCCCTCCCAGGCGGTGGATCCTGTTGGGTGATTGAGGTTGACTTTGCAGGTGACACACTCCTCCTCCCTCTGCTTCTTGTATGCTGCTGTTTCTTCTGGCCTGGTACCGCTCCGACAGCGCAGCAACGGGGGTGCCGCTGCGCGTCTGTCCCCTCTCCCATGTACGGCCTCAGCTGGCTTTCAGGGGCTTGATCACACGGCGTCTGCTGTGCGTTCGGCGTCCGCCCCTCCCCCAGCGTGTCGCACTGCCGTTGTATCGACTTGTTGCGTGCACCCACCGTCCCGGCGGGTGGCACCGCAGGGCAGACAGATGGTGCAGGCGGCTGCTAGGAACTCCACCTGGGTTGGCTCTCTGAGCTGCTAGCCCGCTGCTGACGCGGTGGGCCAGCCCGCCATGCTCTGAGGCCTACCCCCCCCGGAGGCCGCGGGCACCCACCTCGGATCTACATCTGGTGCTGGAGAGCTCGTCAGCCTCCCTTTGCACCTCTGGCAGCAGCAGAGCTGCAGTATGTGTTGAGCGTAAGACGGTGTTCATGCTAGCCGTTACCTCGACGTAGCGTGTGGCTGCGCGCTCTGTCTATTCGCCCGGCATGCCTCCGGTGGCGCCTGGATGGGGCGGGCGGCGCACCGGCCAGGGCTCTTGTGTCCAGTCGGAGCTCTGAGAGGCCACATGGATGCTGTGGCAGATGTGCGGACATCTGACCAGCTTGTTGTCCACTACGGAGGCCCTAGTCAGGGCTCTGCTCTTTCCAGGCATTGCCTGTCCCACTGGGTTGTGGACGCTGTTCGCCGTTCGTATCAGGCTGCAGGGCGGCTTCTGTCCGAGGGTGTGCATTGCCGCTCCACCAGGGCGGTGTCCACGTCTTGGGTCGCTCTGAAGTGGGTGCCCCTGGACGAGCTATGTGCTGTCGCCATCTGGACGACGCCTGGCACCTTTTCCAGGTTCTCCAGGCTGGCCGTTGTGCCTCCGCATGCACTACGGGTGGTACTGGGCCCTGCAGAGGTTTCTCAGTGAGGTTGGTCTCTGTGATTCCTCGTGACTGAGTTGGCATTCGTCATTCCAGTGCTTTAAGCACCGCCTCTGGCGATCAGTAGGGATGAAATAGAACGAGAGTTACGAATGTAACTACGGTTCTATGAATCCCGGATGACCGCCAGAGCACTCTGTCACTCGGAATCCTTGTGGTTACGTGAGAAGATTCCGTAGGAGCCGATTCCGGGTCAGGGAACCAGTATTTATACGGTTCCGGGGTTACCCGGGGAGTCACGAATGACGTTTCTTGATATACATACTCGAACTGCGTGTGCGCATAGGGAACATTCCAGTGCTTTAAGCACCGCCTTTGGCGGTCATCCGGGATTCATAGAACCGTAGTTACATTTTTAACTCTCGTTTCAGTGAAGCGACTGTATGTTTTTGTTTTCAGCACATTAAGACTCACAAACCTTAAGCGCAAAGCAAGTAAAATGCATTATAAATATGTAGGGAGATTTTTTTCCCCTTAACATCACTTTGAAAGAGTAAAAAGTTAATCAGTTGTGCTAAATAAAACACTGAATAACAACACACATTGGAGTCATATCAACATTTTATTTCATCAAAGTTCACATCTACTCATCAAAAATTTGTCATGCAATCTTTGTTTTTTACAAATCATAAAATAAAAAAATGGTTGTGTTACAAAAATATAAAAAAATTAAAAGCGGTACTCAAGTTCAAGATCCAACCACGGGAATGTTTGTCAACCTTTGTGTCGGTCAACATACCTGGACATTAAATTGATTTAAATCTTCTCATTTTTGTCACAAACCAGAAAAAGAAAACTTATTGAAGCACAGTCTCAACTATTTAAATCAGGAATGTTTCCATTAAATTGGACCTTGTAAGTTTGTGGTCAAGCTAGACTTCCTGAATGAGATCTTCCTCAGCGTCTTTCATAACTTCATCTATTTGTGAGATTTCATGTGGCGTCTCAACGAACAAAGTACACTGAAACTTTTGGTACATGTTCCACAAGAAAATGGCTTCTCACCTGTGTGAGCTCTCTTGTGGATCAAAAAATAACTTTTCTGACTGAAACGTTTGCCACATGTTTCACAAAAATGCAGCTTCTCACCGGTGTGAGTTCTCTTGTGGACAGACAAATAATATTTATTACTGAAACCTTTCCCACATGTTTCACAAGAATAAGGCTTCTCACCTGTGTGAGTTCTCTTGTGGTAGGACAAAAGATTCCGTTGACTGAAACGTTTTCCACACGTTTCACAAAAATACGGCTTTTCAACTGTGTGAGTTCTCTTGTGGGCCAAAAGATTACTCCTTTGACTGAAACTTTTGCCACATGTTTCACAAGAATAAGGCTTCTCACCTGTGTGAGTTCTCATGTGGCCTGACAAATGAGTCTGTCGACTAAAACTTCTCCCACATGTTTCACAAGAATACGGCTTCTCACCTGTGTGAGTTTTCGTGTGGCTCAACAAAGAACTTTTCTTAGTGAAATGTTTGCCACATGTTTCACACAAATAAGGCTTCTCACCTGTGTGAGTTTTCATGTGGACCGTCAAAAAACTGCGCTTGATAAAACTTTTGCCACATGTTTCACAAGAATATGGTTTCTCACCTGTGTGAGCTCTCTTGTGGATCAAAAAATAACTTTTGTCACTGAAATGTTTTCCACATGTTTCACAAAAAAACGGCTTCTCACCTGTGTGAGTTCTCTTGTGGGCCAAAAGATTACTCCGTCGATTGAAACTTTTGCTACATGTTTCACAAGAGAACGGATTCTCACCTGTGTGAATTCTCTTGTGGGTCAACAAATAATTTTTGTGCTTGAAACTCTTCCCACATGTTTCACAAGAATACGGCTTCTCACCCGTGTGATTTTTCACATCATGGACTTGAGAGTCCTGAGGGAGGATCTGCTGAGTGTCTGGAACTTCTTCTGGTTCACTCAGGTCACTTTGCTCCGGAATCAAATTTAATCTACTTGGTAGCTTCAGTATGAGCTGCTCTCCCTCCCGGCTGACACTGAGTTCCTTGTTCTTCTCAATCTGTGGAGGTTCTGGTTCTTCCTGTTCCCCTTTAAACTGTAGAAGTCCTGGTTCTTCTGGTTCGTCTTTGATCTGAGGAGGTCCTGGTTCTTCCTGTTCCCCTTTAAACTGGAGAAGTCCTGGTTCTTCTGGTTCGTCTTTGATCTGAGGAGGTCCTGGTTCTTCCTGTTCCCCTTTAAACTGGAGAAGTCCTGGTTCTTCTGGTTCGTCTTTGATCTGAGGAGGTCCTGGTTCTTCCTGACCTCCACAGTCGTTTGTATCCTGTTTGAAGAGCTGCTCCTCGCTGTGGTCATGGTGCTGTGGGAGCTCTGGAGGAACAAAAAAGTACAAGAACAAAGGTAAATTTCAAGACTTCCAGAGTTCCAGGATAAAAGGACCGGAGGACTCGGGTGATAAAACCAAAAACTTTCAATACCTGGGAAAATTACCTGTTATAAACAACAAACCAGAGCGTTTTTGTGGAATACTTTTGCTAGTGTATTTAATGGCCCAAGTGTTGAATCTGCTGCGCGATGGTCTCAGATGTGATCCGGTGCTTACCCCGGTAGCAGTCGAGCGCGTCCGCGCACGGGGCCCTAAACCCGGCCTGGTCAGAGTGGAGCTGCCGTCAGTGGGGGAGAAAGTCGCGGTACTGCGACGGAAAGCTAAGCTGAAGGACCACGACCGCTTTCAGAGGGTGTTTGTGTCTTCAGCCAAGTCTCATGCAGAGAGACTGGTGGATCTTAACTTTAGGATCCTCCTGAGAGAAACTCCTATCAGTGGTGCACTGGAACATTAATGGATGGACAGCAACCAAGTGTGACTTGAGGAAAGTTATTCTTTATCATTTGAAGTCTGATTTTGTTTGTTTAAATGAGACGCACTTGTCGTGCGTAAACATAGAGCTATCAGAGTACACATGGTTTGGACACAATCGCGTTACGCACAGGAAAGCTGTCAAAGCTTCAGGCGGTGTTGGGATGTTTGTTGATTTATTTTGTGTAAGTATAGTTGACAGGTCAACCGACAGTATACTGTGTTTGCGTTTTGGAAATCGATATATTCTTTTAAATCAAAGTGGAAAACAAAGGTCTGTCTGTGCCCAATTAAGAACTGGCACTTTGCCCCTGGCAGTGGAGGTGGACAGGTTCAAAGGCCTTCCTGAGGAGGAGAGACTATGCACACTGTGTGATTTAAGTGTGGTGGAGGATGAGTTCCATTTTGTTCTGTATTGTCCACTTTACTCTGATTTACGGGAGATTTTGTTCAGACAGGTGCAAGATCAGAACCCAGATATATTCTGGTTTTCAAATGATAAAATGTTGAGTCAGCTTTTTGAAAAGCACGTTTTTGCTTTAAGTCATTATATCTGTAAAGCCTAGGATCCAAGACAAATTAAGTTGTATCCTCCTGTGTGATGTGGATATTGTTATGATGGATTGTACAGTTTAGAGGTCGACCGATTTATCGGCCGGCCGATATATCAGGCCGATATTTGGACATTTTTCTCCATCGGCCATCGGCCGTATTTTCTTTTAAAAAGCCGATTTTTGATCCGTTGTATAAAATGACGCAATTTTTGATCAGGCACATGTGCGGGCAGCTAAAGCTGCCGCTCAAGAAAGGACCCCTGTGGCACGCTGCTGCATTCATTTACGTCAGAGCGGAGTGTGCTCGGTGAAATCCAGGCTGTGGAAAAAGCCTGCATCTGTTGCATCTGCAATGAATAATGGATTTGTTGAACATTTCAACGTTTTTGTGGCTCTATGGCTCTCCAGTCTGCAGCATGTCAGTGTTTACTGCAGAAAAAAAGTTTGGCCGGGAGCACGTCGTGCCGCGGTGCTAACGCTGCTAACGCTGCTAACGCTGCTAACGCTGCTAACGCTGCCATGTTCAACCGTCAGAGTTATTTTTTTCTTCTTTTTCTCCGTCGTCCGGTCGCTGCACAATTCAGGGTGGGCAGGGCGCCCGGACTGAAAAGGTCTGGCGGAAACCCTGCATATTGTTAACTTCAAATGCTACTTTGTGAAAGTTTTAGCAGTAAGAGATTAGCGTGGTCTGAGCTGACTTGTGCGTGTTCAACCCTGTTGCTGAAAACACGCCACTACTGTAGTTAACAACAGAACAAAGTAAATAGGATGAAATGGCGAGAGTAAATAAAAGAGTAAATAATCAATCATGGGGCTTTTTCTGAAGCATGTATTAGCCACCCGCAAATTCCTCCACATAATGCATGACCAGAGTTATGATTTTATTTGTATGTATGGCTTTTTTTTTTTTTACAGGCTTGTTTCTGACTACTTTTGTTCAAATTACATTAAAGTTTAAATTTCTTTTTTGACACTTTAAGAAGAGTGTGAATGTTTACTACTGCTACTACATTGTGTGTTTACTCAGACAAAAGATTTCATTGTTTTGAAAGCTGAATAAATGTTCAGAGGACTGGACATGACTTGTTGTAATAGATTTCTTTTAGTTGCTCAGAAATTGCTGCGTTTCACAAAAATATGATCAATATATGTTTTTTTATTAAAAAAAATCGGCCTAAATTTCAAATTGGAAAAATTGGCTATGCATATCGGCATCGGCTGCCCAAATTTGGAAAACATCGGCATCAGCCCCCAAAAAACCCGTATCGGTCGACCTCTAGTACAGTTTCTGTGAATTTATGTCGACAGCCATCTGACTATTGTTTTGTGAAATGTGTCTTGTAAGCCCATGAGGGCTGGGCACTTATGTGCAAGACACAATAATAAAATCAAATTAAATCAAATCATTCAATGAAATTTCAAAAACAACATACAATTTTTATTTTGTTGCTTTTTGTGAACCTCAAGCTGCTGGACTAACCATTAGTTTTTGGAATAGGTTTTTCTGGGTGAATATATCACTTATCTCTAATCTTCTGTTAACTGTTTACCATGCTACCTGAGATGAAGTGATCGTGAAACTTCCTGTTTTTAAATGTTCTCAGGAAATGCTTCTTCAGAAAATAGGAAAAAAGTGTTTACAGTTCAATCAGTTGTTGAAACATTCATGACATGGAAATTCAAAGTTTCAAGTTGCTCAAATTTAAATATTCATCAAATATATACTGTTTTTTGAGCTCCATCCATACAGAGCTCAGTGAGAAGCTCAGTCACCAGGGAGGAGCTCGTCTGGGGACTGGGAGGACTGGGCATCCCAGCTTAGACTTCTGCTCCCACAACCTGACCCCAGACAAGCGGCAGAAGACGAATGGATGAATATATATTCAATGTATACATATATTAGCTCTGATAATCAAGTTCCCATTCAACACAATGAGAAAAATATATCCAGAAAAAAAAGGACTGAAAATTATAATCAACATTCTCATAAAACTGATTTCATTTCAAATATCTCCTGCAGAAATACTAAAAACTGCGATCAAACTAGGAGTGTACAAAAAAATATCAAAATGGCAATATATCGCAATATTCGCCCACCTGATATCATTTTGATTCATCAGTTCTCAAAATCCATTGTTTTCATGAAAATAGAGACCCGTGTTCCAGGAGGGCTGTGAATACAGTAGAACTTCTGCACCTCACTGGGCCTTGCTGCATGCGAGGCAGTGATGGTGTCTGAGGGAAGTAGAAGCCGGTATCGTTCACACCATCACAATGAAGATCTGTTAACACCTAGGCAGAGGAGGTTTTGCCTCATTTCTGACCCCTCTTGCATGAAATCAGGATTTTCCCCCAGGTCTCCAACACTAGTATTTATGACAGGTGGCACAATAATGGGGCACGTGATTGGAGACTTGGATGACAATTAGATGTTAATGACTTTCCAACAACTGCAGTCCAAATTCAGCATCCCTAAAGAACATCACTTCAGATCCTTCAGATCAGATACTTATTGGATTTAAGACCCTATCCCCTCCTGGTCTGGTCATGTGCAATATGAGTGTGACAATATCTCAATATGGCGATATATCGCGATATTTTGTCTCCTGATACATGTCCTTCTCAAAAAATCAGCACATTTTGACAAAGTGCATTATTTTCTGTAATGTACTGATAAACATTAGGCTTTCCTATATGTTAGATTCATTACACACAACTTAAGTAGTTCAAGCCTTTCATTGTTTTAATATTGATGATTTTCGCCAAAAAGTAAAGAAAAACCAAAAATCCCAATCTCAAAAAATTAGCATCTTCCATCCGACCAATAAAAAATAAAGTGTTTTTAATACAAAAAAAGTCAACCTTCAAATAATTATGTTCACTTATGCACTCAATACTTGGTCGGGAATCCTTTTGCAGAAATGACTGCTTCAATGCGGCGCGGCATGGAGTCAATCAGCCTGTGGCACTGCTGAGGTGTCATGGAGGCCCAGGATGCTTCGATAGCGGCCTTAAGCTCATCCACAGTGGGGGGTCTGGTGACTCTCAACTTCCTCTTCACAATATCCCACAGATTCTCTCTGGGGTTCAGGTCAGGAGAGGTGGCAGGCCAACAGAGCATAGCAATACCATGGTCAGTAAACCATTTACCAGTGGTTTTGGCTCTGTGAGCAGGTGCCAGGTCGAGCTGAAAAATGAAATCTTTATCTCCATAAAGCTTTTCAGCAGATGCAAGCATGAAGTGCTCCAAAATCTCCTGGTAGCTAGCTGCATTGACCCTGCCCTTGATAAAACACAGTGGACCACCACCAGCAGCTGACATGGCTCCCAGGCCAGCACTGACTGTCGGTACTTGACACTGGACTTCAGGCATTTTGGCATTTCCTTCTCCTCAGTCTTCCTCCAGACTCTGGCACCTTGATTTCCGAATGACATGCAAAATTTGCTTTCATTCGAAAAAAGTACTTTGAACCACTGAGCAACAGTCCAGTGCTGCTTCTCTGTAGCCCAGGTCAGGCGCTTCTGCTGCTGTTTCTGGTTCAAAAGTGGCTTGACCTGGGGAACGCGGCACCTGTAGCCCATTTCCTGCACACGCCTGTGCACGGTGGCTCTGGATGTTTCTACTCCAGACTCAGTCCACTGCTTCCGCAGGTCCCCCAAGGTCTGGAATCGGCCCTTCTCCACAGTCTTCCTCAGGGTCCGGTCACCTCTTCTAGTTGTGCAGCGTTTTCAGCCACACTTTTCCTTCCCACAGACTTCCCACTGAGGTGCCTTGATATAGCACTCTGAGAACAGCCTATTCGCTCAAAAATTTCTGTGTCTTCCCCTCTGGCTTGAGGGTGTCAATGACGGCCTTCTGGACAGCAGTCAGGTCGGCAGTCATATGGTGCATTCACACCGGACGCGTCGCAAGGGTCGTGAGCGGCGCTTTTCTATGCAAAGTCTATGGTGGACGAGCGTTGTGGAGCGGCGGGGCGGCGCATCAGGAGCGTCATGAGCGTCGCTTTTCCAGCGTTTTGAGCGTCGACGCCCACGACGCTCGTCCCCGGCGTCAAGAGCGTCGCTTTTTGAGAGTTGGGAAAACTGAACTTTCGACGCGCTGCCGCTGAGCGTCAACCAATCAGAGACGATCCCTCCGGTGCTACGTCACTACGAGTGATCCGAGCACCGATGCGGGCCAGCCAGTGTTGCTAACTTGACGACTTTCTCGCTAAATCTGGTGACTTTCCAAAGCCTCTTGGCGACTTTTTTTTTGTCAAAAGCAACTAGCGACAAATCTAGCAACCTTCTCTGGTGCTCTGGAGACGTGACAGGATGTCTCGTTGCTGTCGTCAATGAGCAGCGGGTGCTGCGTGAGCCCCTCCCCCGTCCCAAAGCGCTCACAAGCGGTCAGTCTCAGCAGCGCTCCCCGCTGCAGTCAGAGCAGAGAGGAGCAGACCAGCCAATAGCGACTTTTCCGACGATGACGCAGTCTAGCTTTATTTAACAAATAAAGCCAAGCCGCTCTCCTGATGCGATCCGCCATAGCTGGAAACAGAAATCAGCCTCCAGCGCGCCAATTAACTGACGTGCATCAAGAGCGTCGCGAGGTTTGTGACCACCCGGTGTCAAGCGTCGTGTTTAAAGCGTCACAAGCGTCAGCTTCGAGGCATCCCAAGCGTCGACGACGCCCGCGACGCGTCCGGTGTGAATGCACCATTACCCATCATTGCGGTTTTGAGTAATGAACCAGGCTGGGAGTTTTCCAAGGCCTCAGGAATCTTTTGCAGGTGTTTAGCGTTAACTCGTTGATTCAGATGATCAGGTTAATAGCTCGTTGAGAGTACCTTTTCATAATATGCTAATTTTTTGAGATAGGGATTGGTTGTTGGTTTTTCTTTACTTTTTGGCCAATATCATCCATATTAAAACAATAAAAGGCTTGAAATACTTAAGTTGTGTGTAATGAATCTAACATATATGAAAGTCTAATGTTTATCAGTACATTACAGAAAATACTGAACTTTATCACAATATGCGAATCTTTTGAGAAGGACGTGCATGTAATGCCAGTTCTGTGGGTAACAAACTGCATGTCGTGCTTGAGTGTACAAATAGATAAATAACTGCTGTAAGAGAAAATATTTTGTAATATATTATAGAAAAAAACCCTCCATGTACAAGGTGATTTGTTTATTTCAGTCCAAAAACATGAGAACTATCTGTAAATTGGATGCCTTGTTTTAAAAGGGGTTCTTCCTCTTTTTTGTTGAAGTGTACTGTATGTCTTTCTGTTTGTCAGTAAGCCGTTTGTGCTCCATACAATAGACATGGTGAAGAGGAAACAAAGAAATAAATGAAATGAAAAAAAAAAATAAATAAAAAGGCTATGGTAATAATTACCGTCGGGAATTATACTGCGGTTTACCATTTTACTGGTAACCATTACACCCCTATCTGACCTCAACCCAAGTTTCTCCCCAGAGACACAAAGCCTGCGTCAGCCTGTGGTGGATAAACCAAACAGCCAGAATGACTGAGATCCTCCACGAGTCACATTCATATGTTCAGCCAGACTTCTCCATACCTGTTCTGTACAAGTCGATTTGAGGATTCCAGTTGATTTCCAGCATTCTGCGTTGACGGTCAATCTCCTCCTCGTACTGAACCACAGCTTGTTGAAACAGGGTGAATATCTCCTCAGCAGCAGCAGTTAGTCTCTGGGTGGTCAAGTCTCTCACAGAGTGGTGGGAATCGTCTCCTTCACCATCAGTAACAGTCACCTCAACAACATCCTCCTCCTCTTTAATGTGTGGAGCTTCATGTTCCTCCTGCTCCAGACTGGAGCTCGTCTTCTGGTAACCAATGTGTTGCTGTAGACTCTCTGGAGGGAAACAAGACAAAAAGTCACTGATGTGATGGATGTAAAGGTTTTACAGTGATGGATGGATGGAACAGGACAGGATACATTTGAAATAGATACACTGAGATACATAAACTCTGCTTATTTCTGTGGAAATAACAGCAGCTGTGGGTTTAAAAAATAAATGAGGAAGCTGTCTGGATGTGGCATGAACCTCTCTCAGCTCTGAAACACTTGTGTGAATTCATAATGTGAATTCACAAGTTTCCAGTTTGACGTGGTTCAGACTTTCAGACTTGTTTTTCTCCAGCAACACCTGAACGCATCATTATTTACCATAAATATAGGAAAAGCTACACAAAACACAGTTATATTAAAGCCTAAAGCAAATGAACCACTGCATCCGTTTACAGACAGCACCAACACTGTTCCCTCTGTTTCACGACGCTGAAGTTGGCTTCCGATTCGCCAGCTTCCGATTCGGCACTTAAGGGAAAAGTTAAGGGGAAATGAAATGAACGTGCAGTGTGACAGGTAATCAGTGGATAAACTGTTTTTTTTCGACACTTCTTGATGTGTAAACATTTTAGACATTTGGGTAAGACATTAACTATGCCTCACAAGAACTATTATATTTGTGAAAACATTTGAGGGGAAATTTAACCGTTTTTGCTGTATAACCACTCCTTATTACACCAGGTCCAGATTGAAAACCACTGCACCGAGACTCTTCAAATCTGGACTGAATTATTCTACACAGACTACAGATTCATAAAAACATAGTCTCTGATTTGTGAAACTTTTATTCTATTTGTGAAAACGCGATAAAGGCACATTTCACTGTTTTTTTGTCATCCAGACCACATGACACCAGGTCGAGGTCGAGAACCACTGCACCTAGACTCTTCAAATTTGGACTGAATTATTCTACACAGACTACAGATTCATAAAAACATAGTGTCTGATTTGTGAAACTTTTATTCTATTTGTGAAAACGCGATAAAGGCACATTTAACTGTTTTTTTGTCATCCAGACCACATTACACCAGGTCTAGGTCAGGAACCACTGCACCTAGACTCTTCAAATTTGGAATGAATTATTCTAAAGAGACTGTAGATTCATAAAAACATAGTCTCTGATTTGTGAAACTTTTATTCTATTTGTGAAAACGCGATAAAGGCACATTTCAGTGTTTTTTTCTCATCCAGACCACATGACACCAGGTCTAGGTCGAGAACCACTGCACCTGGACTCTTCAAATTTGGACTGAGTTATTCTAAAGAGACTGTAGATTCATAAAAACATAGTATCTGATTTGTGAAACTTTTATTCTATTTGTGAAAATGCAAAAAAGGCACATTTCACTGTTTTTTTCTCATCCAGACCACATGACACCAGGTGTAGGTCGAGAACCACTGCACCTAGACTCTTCAAATCTGGGCTGAGTTATTCTAAAGAGACTGTAGATTCATAAAAACATAGTCTCTGATTTGTGAAACTTTTATTCTATTTGTGAAAATGCAAAAAAGGCACATTTCACTGTTTTTTTCTCATCCAGACCACATGACACCAGGTCTTGGTCAGGAACCACTGCACCTAGACTCTTCAAATCTGGACTGAATTATTCTAAAGAGACTGTAGATTCATAAAAACATAGTCTCTGATTTGTGAAACTTTTATTCTATTTGTGAAAATGCGATAAATGCACATTTCACTGTTTTTTTCTCATCCAGACCACATGACACCAGGTCTAGGTCGAGAACCACTGCACCTGGACTCTTCAAATTTGGACTGAGTTATTCTAAAGAGACTGTAGATTCATAAAAACATAGTATCTGATTTGTGAAACTTTTATTCTATTTGTGAAAATGCAATAAAGGCACTTTTTGCAGTTTTTTCAGCATATAGACCACACTACACCAGGTCTATGTCGAGAACCACTACACTTACACTCCTCAAAGGCTATTTTTTCTCTGTTGAGTGTAAGGCTGCTACCCCTTTTTTTTTGTTCCTTTCCTGCAACATTGAAGGTTTTCCATTATCTTACTGTGTCTGCCTTACTGTTTTCTTTATTCTACTTCGTAAGTGCTTCGCCCGCCTACGGGCTTCGCTAGTGGCACTCCCCTTGGCGCAGCCAATCAACTGAGACCACAAAAGTTCGACGCACCAGTCCCCGCCGCCCGATGGCGCAGCTCCACGCCCCCCGAGGGTTTACCCCGAGCTGGAGGCAGCCATTCTCCCTTTTTCTGAATCAGCATCACTTCAGACTTTCAGAAGCCACAAGTTTCTTCGGATCAAGACGGATGGACCGGCCTGTGACCAGTCGCCATCGGGTGTCGGGCTTATCATCCTGCTCATCGACCAAGATCTTCACGAGTGCTACTTTGCCTGCCTCGGCTGACAGCATCACTGCCAGTCGCCTTCCTGCATGCCTGCCGCGCTCTGCCGCTTGAGGTAACCCAGCAGAGAGCAGCCTTTATGGGCGCTGTCTCACCGGTCCCACGCATGCAGCAGCAGCAGCAGCAGCAGCAGCAGCAGCAGCAGCAGCGGCATCCCCGTGTGTAAGGAGTCCACGCAACGCGACGGCACCTTCTCCAACTTCTCTAGACCGTCGTGAGACGGGTTAGTTTGCCCTACTCATGATGTGTTGTTGCAGTACTCCTGCCTGAGACCCCTGCGAGCCTGTGGAGCACCTCGCGGGGCTCTTCACCTCCACCGCTCAACGCACTGGCTTTGCGCTTCTGCCTCCGAGCTGGCGCAGCATGACTTAGCTCTCGGGCTAGCAACCCAGTCAAAGACTCGGTCCAGGACTGCGGTGCTGTGTCCCGCCATGCCACCGTTCCAGGCCTACGGGCGGCGTGTCTGAGATGCCCGGCTCACCGCCAAGAGGACGGTGAGGGTTGTGTTACATCGCTAAGGAGCAGCTATCCTCCCCTCTTCCCGCGCTTGTATGACTAAGCATACCAAGCTCGGCGGGGCTCTTTCCCTCCCTTCTCTCGCTACGTGATATAGCAGAGAATGGCGAGCGGAGTGCGCGCAAAGCGGCCCGGACACACGGCGCTATCACCGGCTCTTACTCCACGAGCTCGCCGCGCTGCTGCTGTGTAAGCGGGACGCAGCAGCGAGCTTGGCCACTGGCTCTCCCGCCGAGCGTGATGCACAAATGGAGCGCTGTCGAGGTCCTGCACGGTGCCTCGCAACGCTCCAAACTACTTTCCGCTGGCTCCCGCCTGTGTTAAGCACAGCGAGGCGTCAGAGCGGTGGAGCCACGCCGGCCGGGTCCCCGCTGATGAGCGCCCCGCCCCGGTAGCATCACCGTGGTCGGCGGCCCGAGAAATTTCGGGACCACACCGCCGGGTTCGTCCCCAACAAACGCGGCTCCGAAGCGGCTGCCCGAGCTCTTTCATGGGACACCCCTTCAACAGCCCTTTTCGCCGGGGTCCCCGTCGTCCCCCGAGGCCGGGAGGATGGGTGGGCTGTCCCCTCAGGCCGTGGTACAGCCACTCACGCTCCGCTTCAGATGTGGCGTGCTATGTTGGGACCGCTTTCTCCCTGGTTGTCCAGGACGCTGAGAAGCGGCTATGCCCTGCAGTTCGCCTGTCGCCCGCCTCTCTTCAATGGGATTCTTCGTAGGCGGCTCGCATGCCCTGCGGGTGTGGCCGCTCTCGAAGCAGAAGTGTCCCCGCTCCTCCGCCGGGGCGCAGTTACGGAGCTGAGCACGGAGGACGCGCACTCGGGTTTTTATTCCCCCTACTTCTTGGTTCCCAAGAAGAGCGGAGGCATGATACCCATTCTGGACCTGCAGGTCCTAAACACTCACATAGCCACCAGGAGGTTCCGTATACTGATGGTCAAACACTTCCTGGAGAGCTCCTGCAGTTCTTGGTGAACCGGGACAAGAGCATGCTCACCCCAGTTCAGCACACGGCTTACCTGGGTTTGGAGCTGGACATGCTCTCTATAAGGACCCGCCTCTCTGCGGACAGGCGAGCCTCCCTCCTCTCAGCCCTGAGGTCTGCAGTGACCACACCTCTGGTCAGGGTCCGTTTGGTCAGGACCGTCCTGGGTTTTTAATGGCCGCGGCCCACCCAGTGGTACCTGGGTGGGCCTTCAACACATGCGCAGGCTGCAACGGCGGTGTGCATGCCTCCACTGCTTGGGGAAGCGGGACGGATGCAGAAAGGTCTCGATCCCTCCCGGGGCACGTCAGGATCTCCTTTTCTGGATGGATCCTGCTGTCCTATGAAGGGAGTCCCCCTGGGCTGCGTATTGCATCACGTCGAGGTGTTCACGGATGCATCTCTCGCAGGATGGGGAGGCACCCTAGACCACCACGTGGTGGGGGGTGCCTGGGATTCCATGGAGTTCCTCCAGGCCCTGCTGGATGGCTGCCGCGCTGCATCCACACTGCAGTGTTTGCGTTGGCCATTACAGCAGGTTACGGCTGCTTCGGCCGCTTCTCTGCATGCAGTCACCCATTGGTGAAGCATTTTCTGCGCGGCTACGGCCACCCCCCCAGGCATGTGGTCTCCCCGTGGGATCTCCACATTGTGCTGAAGGGTCTTAAGGGGCTCCCTTGAGCCTTTGGAGCAGGCGGAGGACCGCTTTCTCTCCTTGAAGGCCGCCATCTTGCGCCTTGTCGGTCCACCCATCCTGCATGGTGTTTAGCCAGGATGGGGGACTTGTGCATCTCTGGCCTAACCCGGCCTTTCATCCCAAGGTGGTCACTTCGGACTTCCGGTCACGAGTGATCCGGGTCAGAACGCTTGGCTCCCTGCCTGGCTCGTCTGAGAACGACCCACGGCTGTGGCTGCTGTGCCCGGTTAGGGCCCTGCGTCTTTATGTCCAGCGCACAGCTGGCTTTCACACCATGGACCAGCTGTTTTTGAGGTTTGGTGCCCTCTCAGCTGACCTCTCAGCGTCTCGCCCACTGGGTGGGGAGCACTACTGCAGCTGCTTGTGAGGCACAGAATGTCTCGCTGCCAGCAGTGATTCGTGCTCATTCCACACAACATGTGGCTGCCTCTGCATCCCTGTGCAGAGGTGTCACAGTGGGTGACATCTGCCACGCTGCCTCCTGGGCCTCTGCGTCCACTTTTGTGCGTTCATATCTGTTGAATGTGTGTACAGGCTCTGTGACCATGTCGGGTTCCGCGAGAACGCGAGTTCGGTCACTTAACCGTTTCGGTCCTTTAGCCTTCCCGCCACGGACCAGGACTTTCCCCATCTGCCGCTTGGTTTTTGCCATGGTCTGCGGATGTTGTTGCAGTGGCGGCGCTTAGCGGGAACAGGAGTTCTGCCGCTTGCCGTATTGGATTCTCGATCCGGCTGCCGCTTCCCTTGTGTGGGTCACGGACCAGGGGTTCCCCGCCTGCCGCTGTGGCTTGCCCCGGCCATCGTGTGTCTCTGTCGCTGCGGCGATGCTTGTTCACGTCGTGGGTGGCGCTTTGGCGCATGGATGCTCGCCTCGTTCTTTGGGAGTTCTGCGGCCGTTCTGAACGTACAGTTTGTTTACTTCCGCCTTGCGCACCAATCCCGTCAGCAGGCCAGCTGGAGGTACATTCATTGACCTACGGCCATCGCCTGGGTGTGTGCCACTAGCGAAGCCCGTAGGCGGGCTAAGCACTTACGAAGTAGAATTAGAAGTTACGGGACGTAACTCCAGTTCTACGAGTAAGTGCGTGCCCGCCTACCTGCTGGCCCCGCTGTCTGCTTCCCTTACTTGGCTGATTCAGAAAAAGGGAGAATGGCTGCCTCCAGCTCGGGGTAAACCCTCGGGGGGCGTGGAGCTGCGCCATCGGGCGGCGGGGATTGGTGCGTTGAACTTTTGCTGTCTCAGTTGATTGGCTGCGCCAAGGGGAGTGCCACTAGCGAAGCCCGTAGGCGGGCGAAGCACTTACGAAGTAGAATAAAGAAAACAGTAAGGCAGACACAGTAAGATAATGGAAAACCTTCAATGTTGCAGGAAAGGAACAGGAAAAAAAGGGGTAGCAACCTTACACTCAACAGAGAAAAAATAGCCTTTGAGGAGTGTAAGTGGTTCTCGACCTAGACCTGGTGTAGTGTGGTCTATATGCTGAAAAAACTGCAAAAAGTGCATTTATCGGATTTTCACAAATAGAATAAAAGTTTCACAAATCAGAGACTATGGTTTTATGAATCTACAGTCTGCTTAGAATAATTCAGTCCAGATTTGAAGAGTCTAGGTGCAGTGGTTCCTGACCTAGACCTGGTGTCATGTGGTCTGGATGAGAAAAAAACAGTGAAATGTGCCTTTATCGCGTTTTCACAAATAGAATAAAAGTTTCACAAATCAGAGACTATGTTTTTATGAATCTACAGTATCTTTAGAATAACTCAGTCCAGATTTGAAGAGTCTAGGTGCAGTGGTTCTCGACCTACACCTGGTGTCATGTGGTCTGGATGAGAAAAAAACAGTGAAATGTGCCTTTTTTGCATTTTCACAAATAGAATAAAAGTTTCACAAATCAGAGACTATGTTCTTATCAATCAATCAATCAATCAAATTTTATTTCTAAAGCGCCTTCCAACTGCCAAACGGAGCACAAGGCGCTTAACAGAGTAAAACAAAATAAATAAGTAAAAACACTTTAAGACACAAAGTACTAAAAGGGGCTAAACATCAAACGCTAAATGAAAAAGGTGCGTTTTCAGATGACATTTAAAAACATTAAGTGCAGTGATAGACTTTAAATCCAGAGGAAGAGAGTTCCAGAGCTTCGGGCCAAGAACAGCAAAAGAGCGGTCACCAAACTTTCTATATCTCGCCCTGGGGACAACCAAGGAGGTGTGGCTTGACGAGCGTAGAGTCCTGGCAGGTTGATAAATTTGCAACAGCTCTGAGATGTAAGGGGGGGCATACCCATTAGTAGCCATAAACACAAACACCAGAATCTTGTACTGGACTCGGAACCGCACCGGAAGCCAGTGGAGAGCTTGAAGGACCGGAGTAATGTGTGAGTATTTTGAGGAGTTGGAGATGAGACGAGCTGCTGCATTCTGAACCAACTGAAGTTTATGGAGGA
Source organism: Salarias fasciatus (assembly GCF_902148845.1). Taxonomy (NCBI): domain Eukaryota; kingdom Metazoa; phylum Chordata; class Actinopteri; order Blenniiformes; family Blenniidae; genus Salarias; species Salarias fasciatus. The sequence continues at coordinate 27,411,802 of NC_043764.1, read as the reverse complement.
GTGAGAGATTCAGTCCAGCGTAAAGGGCGTTACAATAGTCAAGTCTTGAGCTGATGAGAGCATGAGCGGCCTTCTCTAAATCTGCCCGAGACAAGAATGGCTTAACTCTGCTCAGAAGCCTTAGTTGGAAAAAGCCCGCCCTCACAACAGAACTGATTTGCTTTTCAAAGTTAAGTTCATTGTCAAAAATCACACCCAGATTCCTCACAGCAGAAGCAAATTGTGGGGTGGATGAACCAAAATCTGGGGAACTGTGGGTTGGGTCAGAACTGAAGTGGATATATTCAGTCTTTTCCCCATTCAAATGAAGGAAATTCTGTGACAACCACTGTTTGATGGTGTGGAGACAGTTATTGAGGGGATCTAACGCAGAGCGATCATTATAGATAACTGGAAGATAAATCTGGAGATCGTCTGCATAAAAGTGAAATTGGATGTTGTGACTGGAGATAAGTCGACCAAGCGGTAGCATATATAATGAAAACAGAATGGGACCAAGAATAGAGCCTTGAGGCACTCCAGACGAGAGAGGAGCAGCAGAAGACGCAAACTCATTTATATGTACCGTGAAGGATCTGTTTGAGAGATAGGAGGAAAACCACTTGAGAACCGCACCCTGCAGGCCAACAGTGTGTTGAAGTCTGGAAATGAGGATGGAATGATCCACGGTATCAAAGGCAGCGGTAAGATCTAATAACACCAAGACAACAGAACTTCTGTTGTCTAGAGCTGTCAATATATCATTATGGACCCTCAACAACGCAGACTCGGTGCTATGTCTCGACCTGAAGCCTGATTGAAATTTGTCCGCAATGCCATTAGAATTAAGGTGAGAGAGAAGCTGCGAAAAAACAAGCTTCTCCATCAGTTTGGACAAAAAAGGCAGGTGAGAGATAGGACGGAAGTTAGATAAGAGGGAGGGATCCAGACCGGGTTTTTTAAGCAATGGTTTTACGATGGCGTGCTTGAGAGCAGCTGGCACAATGCCCAAACTAAAACAGCTGTTTATGAAGGAAACAAGGCATGGGCCTAAGATGTCAACAGCTTCCTTCATAATATGAGTAGGGACAGTGTCTAGTGCACAAGTTGTCGACTTCAACCCCTGGACAGCTATTTTGAGGTCCACAAGAGTAACAGGGTCAAAACTCTCAAACACACATTGTGCAGCAGAAATGGATGTGAAGGCTGTAGGAACAGGTGTAATCGCTTGCCTAATAGACATAACTTTGTCCAAAAAATATTGCTTAAAAGCATTGCAGGTTTGTTCAGAAACGTCATTCAGAGCAACAGACACAGGGTTAATTACAGAATTAATGGTTTTGAACAGTACTCCAGGGCGGTGGCTATTGCTCCTGATGAGATTGGAGAGGTACTGCCTTTTAGAATCCCCTACTGCCCTCTGAAAGGCGGTGAGGCTGTCCCTAAAAATGTCCAGTGACACCTGTAACCTGTCTTTCTTCCATTTGCGCTCCGCTTGTCTGCACCGACGCCTCAGGGCTCGAGTTGTGTCATTGAGCCAGGGGACAGAGGTAGATCTAGTAGTCACAGTCTTAAAAGGTGCTACAGAGTCCAGGATCTGGGAGCAGGTGGAGTGGAAGGCGGAAAGGAAGCGGTCTGGACATAAAGGAGATGTCAGTTCAGGAGCAGAGCAAAGGCCAGATGCAGAAAAGGCAGCCGAAAAGTCCTTTACAGCAGATGAGGTAAAGATGCGGCGGCGTTGGGGGGCAGTTGGCGTGGGCGCAGGTGGAACAGCGCAGATGCCAAACTGTATAAGAGAGTGATCGGTGATGGGAAGAGCTGACAACTCACAGATTGATACTGTGATCCCCCGAGAGATAATTAAGTCCAATGTATGACCTAACCTGTGAGTGGGACCAGATATAGACTGTGTGAGATCCAGAGAGTTTAGGAGAGATTTAAAGTTATTGGCCAACTCATCTGAGGGGCAGCAGACATGGATGTTAAAGTCCCCACAGATTAGGATGTTATCAAACTTTGGCATAAACTCTGCTAGAAACTCGGAAAACTCACTCAGGAAATCCTTTTTCAGTTTAGGTGGCCGATAAATGACAGCACACAGAATGGGACAGGGCAGAGTCAATACAAACATTTGGAGCTCAAAGCTGGAGTACCCCCTGGTGGACAGTTGGCGGCAGTTCAAGGACTGCTTGTATACGGTGGCTATCCCTCCAGCCCTTCCCGTTTGTCTCGGGGAGTTTAGGAACAGGTAGCCGGAGGGGAGGAGCTCCGAGAACAGACTGACATCACCTGGTGGCAGCCACGTTTCCACGAGGAAGAAGAAATCCAGATTGCGGGAGGAGATGATATCATTGAAGACAAACGTTTTCTTGTTGATCGATCTGGCGTTGCAAAACCCCATGCGGAGCGAGGACGAGGCGGCAGGCAGCGCTGTCATACGAGTAATCGGGCGGAGGTTTTCCAGGACACGGCCGCGCGAGGATTTCTCCCACCAACACCAATTTGGGGTAGAGATGGCGGAGTCCGAGCCAACAGGAAGAAGCCAGCGGTAACATTCCCGAGCTCTACTGGGGACGGCGCAGGCAGGTCCAATCAGCTCACTAGTCCAAGGCAGGTTCAGGTAGGATCGAAGCTTGACATGTAGCCCTCCTCTCCGACCACGTCTTCTGCGGCGCTTACTGCCTGGACGCCGACAGGCAGGGCGACTGAGGAAGGCAGGAATTGATGACAGCAGTGGTGGCGGAGGGTTGTGGAATTTCCCGTTAACAGGATGATTAAACGGAAAACGCAGTTCTAGAAGCGTAGCTCGGTCATATGTAACGGCCGATGACACGACTACAAATCCATAAGACAGCAGGACACAGAGGAGAAAGCGGACTGCCAGACACAGCGGCGCCATCTTGACTCCTCATGAATCTACAGTCTCTTTAGAATAATTCAGTCCAAATTTGAAGAGTCTAGGTGCAGTGGTTCTCGACCTAGACCTGGTGTAATGTGGTCTGGATGAGAAAAAAACAGTGAAATGTGCATTTATCACGTTTTCACAAATAGAATAAAAGTTTCACAAATCAGAGACTATGTTCTTATGAATCTACAGTCTCTTTAGAATAATTCAGTCCAAATTTGAAGAGTCTAGGTGCAGTGGTTCTCGACCTAGACCTGGTGTCATGTGGTCTGGATGAGAAAAAAACAGTGAAATGTGCCTTTATCACGTTTTCACAAATAGAATAAAAGTTTCACAAATCAGAAACTATGTTTTTATGAATCTGTAGTCTGTGTAGAATAATTCAGTCCAGACTTGAAGAGTCTAGGTGCAGTGGTTCCTGACCTAGACCTGGTGTCATGTGGTCTGGATGAGAAAAATACACTGAAATGTGCATTTTTTGCATTTTCACTAATAGAATAAAAGTTTCACAAATCAGACACTATGTTTATATGAATCTACAATCTCTTTAGAATAATTCAGTCCAGATTTGAAGAGTCTAGGTGCAGTGGTTCTCGACCTACACCTGGTGTCATGTGGTCTGGATGAGAAAAAAAACAGTGAAATGTGCCTTTATCACGTTTTCACAAATAGAATAAAAGTTTCACAAATCAGAGACTATGGTTTTATGAATCTACAGTCTCTTTAGAATAATTCAGTCCAAATTTGAAGAGTCTAGGTGCAGTGGTTCTCGACCTAGACCTGGTGTAATGTGGTCTGGATGAGAAAAAAACAGTGAAATGTGCCTTTATCACGTTTTCACAAATAGAATAAAAGTTTCACAAATCAGAAACTATGTTTTTATGAATCTGTAGTCTGTGTAGAATAATTCAGTCCAGACTTGAAGAGTCTAGGTGCAGTGGTTCCTGACCTAGACCTGGTGTCATGTGGTCTGGATGAGAAAAATACACTGAAATGTGCATTTTTTGCATTTTCACAAATAGAATAAAAGTTTCACAAATCAGAAACTATGTTTTTATGAATCTGTAGTCTGTGTAGAATAATTCAGTCCAGACTTGAAGAGTCTAGGTGCAGTGGTTCCTGACCTAGACCTGGTGTCATGTGGTCTGGATGAGAAAAATACACTGAAATGTGCCTTTATCGCGTTTTCACAAATAGAATAAAAGTTTCACAAATCAGAGACTATGTTTTTATGAATCTGTAGTCTGTGTAGAATAATTCAGTCCAGATTTGAAGAGGGTCCGTGCATGAAGTATAATTCATTGTTGTTGTTCACACTCTACAAAGAAAACACTCGTTTTCGGGGGTATTTCCTATTTCTCTGACGTATGAAGTGAATTGCAATTCTGCACAACACAGCGGCGCCAAGCGGCCGCTATCCCCTTATCCAACTTGCACAATGAAAATTAAAAAAAGGAAGTAAAAGCCTTCAACGAGCCTTCAAAGTAAAAGCATGGCGTTTCGAAGACGGCGCAGTTTAAGGAGAAGACATGAAAAAGCACAGCAATATCCTACATAATTAACACAAGTCGTAACTAATATGCCAACAGTGTCCCACGCTATTGGCATCGGAAGACCACCGACACGGCCATTAAAACTAGCTAGCTGTGGTGGCTAATTATTGTACTACGGAAGCCCTAAAATGACATGGTTCACTACTTTTGTATTTCCTCTGTTGTGCCGTGATAACGAGTTAATTTCAGTGGTTTTCTCGAGTTCTCGAGTTATTTTTCTCGTTATCTCGAGAAAATGACAATCTTACGGTGAACCGGAAATCCCAGACTTTGGCCAGGACAGTGACGCTCTGCTGCCAAGGACCACAGACAGAGGTGAGTTCAGTCGGTTACTCATTTCTGAATGACTTATGTGATGCACTCAAATAAAAAACTATCAGTCCAGCATCTGCACAGTGGAACTGCGATATTTACCCTCCTAATTCAGGGGACCTGTGTGTTTTCTAGTGTCTGACCCAGACTGCTGTCTGTGTTTTGGTTGCAGGACGAGCTGCAGGTTTTATGCAGCTCAAAGAACTGCGACAACTACACCAAATTCACCAGGTAAGCTTTTCCATGCTGCTTTTTGAAGACAGATACGTGACATCTGAGAAAAAAAATAGTTGAGCAGTGAGTTAAAAGCTGATGGTGATAATATCAGAGACAGCAAGCAGACTGCTGGAGAAACTTGTTCCAGGAGTTCTAATCAGTGGAAAACTTCAGTGGGAACGTGGTTGACAAGGGTCTCATTCAGTTCTGCTTTCTTTTGTTTTTCCCCCAATATTTTTATTGGTTTTCAAGTTTTATAGTGAAAGGTAAATAAAACTAATAACAGCATAAGAACACAGCTTAAAACACAAACACGTCCATTAACACCTGATGATAGACCTGCCCCAAATTACACATACAGTATATGCATATACATGTACACACATAACATGCACAAAACACTGATGACAAGAAAGAAAACAGTAGTAGTTTGAATGTCATGTCCAGTTCTGCTTATAGTTCATAAAGGTAACATCGCCTTTCATTAACTCACTCACTCAAATGCTTACTTATTGTCATTTACTTGCACATTCACTTTTATTGACCTATGTGTTGTGTCTTTTTCATTTTACAGAAAGAGGCTGGATGTCGTGATGAGAATGTGGAACACCCATGGAATCCAGCCAGGCACTAAAGGATACGATCCGTTCCATGGAAAACCTTTGATCATGTATCATGTATCAGAACTTTACCAAGCTCAGGACTCTCTCCAGCCTGTGGACTGTGACAGAGTGAACATTGTCTCGAAAGCGGACATCTGTCTTTGGAAAACTGACTTTGTCTGTGATCCAGATATTCACAAGCTCTGCCTTGTTGTCATAAACAAACTGAATCTTGAGGCAGGTCATAATGGGGTGTCTTATAATGAAGGACTAGATTGTCGTTATGCATCTGCGCCACTAGATGGAGCCAAAGTACCGGTGACCAGCAAGTGAATGAAGCGTCACACAGCAATACAGATGTTTTACTGGAAGCAGTGGGGATTCATTCAATGACAGCTGAACCTCAGCATTTCTTCTTCAAGGTTGTATTTTTCATTGTAATGTAGGAGCACCAAATCACAGTATATGATGTCTTTATTAATTTGAACTACATTGGCCGTCTTTGTTGTATTAATGTCGTTTCAGCGGAGATGGAGGGCCCTACTGTCTCCCACCGCAGCCTGCAAGAGGTGATGGTTGCCCAAAGTGCATGTCCCCTCTCAGCCAAGGCCAGACCGTTGCTGTGGCTGGCCTGTCAGAGGCCTTTGGCCATTGTTTGAGGCCTTGGCCACTGAGTGATGAAATCACTTGTTTTCCGTTTGTTCCTGTCACGTATTTTGTTTGGGTTTCTTATGCGCAGTAAGAAGAATTTCTAAAACAATAAACAACTACAAAAACAGCTGGAAAGGTCTCCGTTTACTTGGATCTGTTTGAGTTTATGAACATGTTTGATGTGAGCTATATTAGTAGTGATTGGGACACAAGGAGCAGTAACCCCCAAGCTGGGAGGATGGCTCCAGCAGATACCAGGAACAACATCTGAGATCTCTGCTCAAAAGAGTGCAATCCTAGGAACAGTTAAGATCCTGTGCAGAACCCTCAAGCTCCCAGGCCTCTGGTAGAGGACCCGAGCTTGAAGGAGACAGACACAATACAGCCGGGTGGGCGAGAACACTTTATATACAGTATATATATAGTCATTTTTTGATTTGTCTGATGCTGTAATTTCTTGCTGTAATGGGATCAATAAAGTAACACTCTACACTATCTGATTGCTCAGCAGAATTCTGAACATCATCAAGGACTGATCACATCCATTTCTTAACTTGTTGATCTGTTGCCCTCTGAGAGGCTTTACATATGTTTTAAAGTGAGGACGAACAGACTGCAAAACTGCTTCTTTCCAAGAGCCATCACCATCCTAAACTCTCACATGAAGCAACTGCTCAACAATATAATGCAACTCTGTCTCTGCTGCTGTTCACTGAGTCATATCCACTCAACCCCTGGAATACAGTCACACCTAAAGCATACAATCCACCTTTTTACATTGTTCTTTTTCTTTAAAATTCTTTCACATTTTTCCAAAAAATATTTATTCTTTGTGATATTTATATTCTATATTTGTAATATTGTTATATTTGTTGTGCCTGCACTGGAAAGGAGAAACTCTCTAATCTCATAACAATAAGACCATTCTGACTGTCATGGCTCCAGTTTCAGTGTTCCTGTCATATGTGGAAATGATTTATGATGCATCTCTGTCAGAAGTACCGTTTGAAATATGTATTGAAACCTGCTTTTGTCCTGGATTTATTATATTTACATGGTAAAAACATGAAAATAATAATATAACAATCTGCATAGCGCCACTGTGTTTCTCCACTGATCACAGAAGATGAGGCTGCAGTGCAGTGAGGCTGGATTAATTAGAAATAACCACATGAGATGTTTTTATTTTTCAGCATATCAACATTTCTATGGATTATTTTAGATTTAGATTTTAGATTTTAGATTTATTTAAAATTCGGAGTGACGAGGAGATCAATACAGGGCGACCCCTGCTGGTCATTTTTTTAACTACTTTCATGAAGTCGTGAATCGAAAAAAACGCAGTTTTTGTCGACAATTAGAACCAAAGAGCAGTAAAGCACACAGTAATCATGTGTGCGCAGTGGTAGTATTACTACTATGAGATATTTATAGTCCGACAGGAGGTTGGAGCAGCAGTCACACAATTGCTGCTGTGTTGAGAACACTTTGAGCGGCGTAAGCCCCGCCCACCTGTCAAACAGGAAATGTGGAAAATCCGTTTTCGAAAAAAACGAGTTCAATTCTCGGTTTTTTTTTCTTCTTTTTTTCCATTAAACGAAAATACGTGAAAATGACCTGTTTTATGGAATCTGATTATGTCAATTTAACAGGAAATCAAACTAACAATCGCCATGCTTTTACTTTGAAGGCTCGCTGAAGGCTTTTACTTCCTTTTTTTAATTTTCATTGTGCAAGTTGGATAAGGGGAAAGCGGCCGCTTGGCGCCGCTGTGTTGTGCAGAATTGCAATTCACTTCATACGTCAGAGAAATAGGAAATACCCCCGAAAACGAGTGTTTTCTTTGTAGAGTGTGAACAACAACAATGAATTATACTTCATGCACGGACCGAAGAGTCTAGGTGCAGTGGTTTTCAATCTGGACCTGGTGTAATAAGGAGTGGTTATACAGCAAAAACGGTTAAATTTCCCCTCAAATGTTTTCACAAACATAATAGTTCTTGTGAGGCATAGTTAATGTCTTACCCAAATGTCTAAAATGTTTACACATCAAGAAGTGTCCAAAAAAACAGGTAATCAGTGGATAAACTGTCACACTGCACGTTCATTTCATTTCCCCTTAACTTTTCCCTTAAGTGCCGAATCGGAAGCTGGCGAATCGGAAGCCAACTTCAGCGTCGTCTCTGTTTCTGACACAGATCATCAGTTTAATGCTGAAGGCTTCTGCTTTAAAATATCTCCTGTTATTTCACTGTGAACAAGAACTGCAGCAGCAGCCTCGTTTGTCTGCGAGCTTCAAAGAAATGTAACGATCCTCCACAAACACGTTCATGTGTTCATTCTCACGTTTCAATACCTGTTCTGTGTAACTTGACTTGATGTTTCCACTTGATTTCCAGAAGTTTTCTCTGTCGATAAATCTCCTCCTCGAAAGGAACCACAGTTTGTTGAAACACGGTGAAGATTTCTCCAGCAGCAGCAGTTAGTCTCTGCTTGATAAACTCTCTCAAAGCCTGAACTGAACTCATTGTTGCTGCACGAGGTGAAATGTTTCCTATGTGAGACTCAACAACGCGGCCGCCATGAGTTCTTCTTATCTCGCTTCTTCGTCTTCTTGTTCTTACTTGGTGTTTTATGGCAGCTTGCATCCCAAACGGTTGCACTACCGCCATCTGCTGATCGTTCCCTCTCTACTGTGCTGGCCTGGGGCCCCAAAACAACGACTGTTATGAATAAAATGCAACGACAAACCGTGTGAGCGCCCCTTGGCAGCCAAGGTGCAATGACACTGTTATCGGGAGTCGGGATCCCACCTCAAGGGGGCCCCTCTCAGTCGGAGCTGACAGCAGGCAGCAGCCAGCCGGTTTCATGAGCCCTGCAGCCGGCAAAATACAGTTTTTCACAATTGCTAAAACACTAAACCCCACTGCCTGAACCAAATTCTCAGTGTCCTAAACTCATTTTTCGAATCAAACACTCTTTTGGCAAAAACTTAAACACTGTTCAGGTCGTATGCTCAATTTGCAAAACCCATCTGCTTTTTTTTTGCAAAACCTTAGACACATTCTCAGTCACTAAACACATTTCACGACATTTTTGCAAAATTGTAATCACTGGCAGCAAAATGTGAACACAACTCAAACACAGCTGTCATCTTTTACATACAACAACTCAAAACTGAACACACATATTTCTAATGATGTGATCAGAACAAGTGTGCACAGAGACAAGATGCTGGAGACTGAATCTCCATTACCGTGACCATGCAGTAGTGTGCTTTTGTTTTGTTTGTTTTGTATTTTTTTTATGACAGAGAATTTAGGTATCACTTTGACTTTGATGCTGTTTTTTTTTTTGTTTGTTTTTTTTTCTCTAAATGCATTTACAATAAAATAAACATTTTCAGTGCACTCCACACTCTTAAAACTGCTGGGTTACTGTAAAAATAACCAAAATTGGGTGAACTTGCTGACACAGCGCTGGGTCCAAAAGAGACTGAGCCAATGCTGGGTCATTTCTACCCAGACATTTGGGCTGAAGAGTTGACCCTGATGCTGGGTCAAGATTTATCGGTGGGTCTGGGAAGGTTACTTTACAGTAAAAATGTAATCCCTTAGAATTCAGACACAAGTGTCCTCTGCCATGCAAGGCTGTCAAACCCTCCACTGGAAAGCCAGCTGGGGTTCAGTGCAGTTTATTCACATTTAGAGGAAAAGATTTGAACTAACAATTTCACAACTGCTAAACAATCACTCTACCAACTTAGCCTCAGCCACACATGTTCATAGGGAGAGGGATATCGCATGTCTTTTCCTTCTTATTCATTTCAATAATCCTCTGGGAGAACACAGGACTCCAGTTTTCTGCTGCGTATGTTGTTAGAAGTCTACAGATGCAAGAAAGAGAAGGAGTTGCAGGAATGTTGAAAATAGTGATTCTTCTCTTCCCTTCAGCCACAAAATCATCAACTCACTCTGCTGGGTGAACACAATTCACCTAATTTTGGGTAAAAGTGAACCAATCTGCACAAAATCTAGGGCTACCCAGAAAATGGGTTGGGAAAATAACCCAGCAGGTTAGAGTGTGGACAGCTGCTGTGTCCTCAGTTATTTCATGTAGAGTCTCATGAATGATCTGAGGTGAACATGTTTTTACTTGCTGTGTGTAAGATCTGAATGCATAGTGTGGTTTTGAGCACAAGAGAACTGGTTTTGAGGTGATAGTTTGATTTTGACAGAAATGTCTGAGGTTTTGTGAATGTAGTGTGGATTTTTGGATTTGTGTTTAAGGGTTTGAGAAATCTAATGGAGGTTTCAAGAAATGTGTTTTAGCAATTGTGAAAAACTGTATAAAACAAATCCAAGGATGAAGTGAATTTATCCATCCGGCAGCCAGAAAAGAAAAGAGAAAAGAGGAGGAAGATTAAAAAAAACAAAAAAAAACAAGATAGCGGTAAGTGATAAATCACATTAGTAGGGGGGCTCTGTGTAATAAGTTGCTGCAGGTAACTTTGTCCAGTGTTTATGTTAGCTACCTGTGTGATGGAATGCTAAACAAACTACAACAGTTAGGTAATGTGCAACTGTTTTTCGAATGAGTTGAGTATGGCTACAAGTATTTATTAACAGCATAAGAAAGATGCAGATCTGTTCTAGAATCTTTTATTCCAAATGTAGAGATTTGCACTTTTTGTGAACCGAAAAAATTTGCATTTAGTTTCTATACTACTGCACTCATTGGGAATTTTTTTTTTTTTTTTGTCCATCTTGCCTAGGGCCTCCAAATTCCTTGAAACGGCCCTGCACTCAGACTAAGATCAAAAGTTGGGGAAAAAAACTGTTCTGACATGAGAGAGAGGGCATTCCATAGAAAAAAGAAAAAAAAAAGGAAAAATAAAAACATAGCCAAAACTGTGAAAAAAAACATCTGTAAACGTAGTTTGATAGCTGGAGCCTACTAAACATGAACCAAAGAACAAAAAAGAAACCGACTACAACTACTGAAACAAGAACATGACATGAACACACTTGGGCAAGTGAAGCAGAGGACTAGCATTTCTCCAAACCAGGTAAACCAAACCATTCAATTCAATTCAGCTTTATTTATGAAGTGCCAATTACAACATGGTCGTTTCTAGACACTTTTACAGAGAAACCCAAGAGATCCACATGAGCAAGCATAAGCGACTGTGGAAAGGAAAAACTCCCTTTTTACAGGAAAGAACCTTTGCAGGACCAGGCTCAGAGGTGGCGGCTTTCTGCTGTTCCGGTTGGGGTGAGGGGACAGAAAGAGAAGGAGATAGGACAGACAATTTCTTGCATCTACATACAATTCATACATAAACACAGGGTACATAGGCTACAAGAGGAACAATCATCAATGACAGGTAGCAATACAATGAATTACAGTAATACAATGAAATTACATTGAAACGAGAGAAGGAGCAGAACTGGGAGCCGGTTCCACATGGTAGGAGCCCGGGGTTAAGTAAATCCTTACACCCACTGGGTCCAGGTTACCTCAATTAATCAGTGGAGCAGCTGTTTTGTTTGATGCCCAATTAGAATTGCACCCATTGAATCCAGGCTGTCTCAATGGATCAGCCGCGATTGATTTTCTGTCTGCAATCCCTCAAGCATGGCTCGAGTCCACCTAAGATGGGAATTGTTGTTTGTTTCTGCGTTTATTTCACAATTTTATACGCATTACAAAACTGTAACTTGAAAAACTGCATTGCATTGTGAAAATGGACACCCTAGAAGCTTGGAGCTTTTCAACAGGGGTCCAACCCACCACCAAGTAATTGCACTGTGTACAGTCTGATTTCAAACTCTAGGTCATTACAAGTAATGTCAGAAAATAAAATAAAACATCACAGTGCACACAATGACAGAGTGAGTGGCTAAGGTCATTTTATGTACTGTAGTTGATCCGAGGCAAGTGTAAGTCCATACCATAATAATCTGTAAACATGAAAGAATAGTTATTATTAATCAATTTTAAGATGTTAAGAATTTGGCGATTCCAATTCCATTATCAATACTGCTTATCGATACGATTCCTTATTAATTCTTTTATCAATTCTCATTGAGTGAGAAATAAAACGATACAAATGGGGTGTTTGCACCCTTTTGTTTAATATCTGGATCCTGAACAGAAGAAAAAAATATCCATGTCATGAGAAGTTTGCAAGCTGCAAGTAGCCCCAGTTTCATCTTTTGGTGTGAAATACAGCCAAACTCTGAAGCTTCTTCGTGGCGCCAGGTTGGAAAGCTCAAAACCAAATTACACCGGCCTCACACTGGATGGCTGGCTCCAGTCAAGGAGCTTTGATTTGTGCAATTTTGGTGTCTGACTTTCCTACAATAAGTACATTGTTCATTCTTCGAATGCATATAATGATTGGATCGCGTTGTTTGTCATATATTCTACCATAAGAATTACAAAAAACAATGTTAAGGCAAAAACACGACACAGATTTTAATATGAAATCAGTGATTTCGGAACACGCATCTACTTTCCATCTGGCACCCGACTTGTTTCTGTTTAGATTGAAGCAGCGGGCTCCGGTGTGAGGAAAAACAGGATCCTTGCTGAAAGTTTCCGGTCCGCGGCTCTGAAGCGGCGCACGCATTTCTTTTTTCTTCTCTGTCGTGCCGCGTCTCCCCTGAAATCCTCTGGCGCCCCCCAGGGGAGGCGCACCTCACACTTTGAAAACCGCTGCATAGTGGAAAGACAGAGGGAGGGGGGGGGGGGGATCATTTTATTTCCATTGAAGTGGACACAGGTTCACAGATTTATACAATAAATCCACGACTCGTTTTCAGAGAGAGAGAGAGAGAGAGAGAGAGAGAGAGAGGGCGCGACCCCTAACTGTAAGCTTTATTGAATAGAAAGGTCTTAAGCCTCGTCTTAAAAACCGAGACTGTGTCAGCCTCCCTTACAGACACTGGGAGATGGTTCCACATAACAGGAGCCTGATAGCTAAAGGCTCTACCTCCTGTTCTACTTTTAGAGAACCTAGAACCTCCAGCAGACCAGCACTCTGAGAACGAAGCGTTCTCCTGGGACAGTATGGGACTAATAGCTGTTTAAGATATGATGGGGCCTGATTGTTCAGGGCTTTATAGGTCAAGAGGAGGATTTTGAATTCTATTCTAGATTTAACAGGAAGCCAGTGAAGGGAAGCTAATATTGGAGTGATATGATCTCTCCTACTGGTTCTTGTGAGAACTCCTGCTGCAGAATTTTGAATGAGTTGGAGACTTTTTAGGCAGTTATTGGGGCCCCCTGATAACAAGGAGTTACAGTAGTCTACTCTGGAGGTAACAAATGCAAGGATTAATTTCTCAGCATCGCTTTCAATCAGCATGTTCCTGATTTTAGAAATATTATGCAGGTGAAAGAAGGAAGTCCTGCAGACCTGTTTAATGTGGGAGTTAAAGGATAAGTCTTGGTCAAAGATCACTCCTAGGTTCCTCACAGTGTTACTGGGAGTTAAAGCAACACCATCTAGGGTCAGTATTTGATTAGATAATTTTTCTCTCAGGTGTTTTGGGCAAAATAAAATAAATTCTGTTTTATCTGAATTTAAGAGGAGAAAATTATGATTCATCCAGGTTTTTATGTCATTAAGACAAGCTTCTAATTTGACAAGTTCATCTGTGTCATCTGGTTTCAGGGATAGGTAGATCTGTGTATCATCTGCATAACAGTGAAAGTTAATAGAGTGTTTCCTGATGATGTTCCCTACAGGAAGCATGCATAATGTGAAGAGTATAGGTCCTAAAACAGAACCCTGTGGGACTCCATATTGCACTTTGATCCGGGCTGAAGAATCGTCATTAACATTAACAAAGTGGAACCTGTCTGTTAAATATGACTGAAACCAGTTGAATGCTGAACCTTTAATCCCAATAGTCTCTGTAGTAGGATATCATGATCAACAGTATCAAATGCAGCACTGAGATCTAACAGGACCAGAACAGAGACCAGTCCTCTATCTGAGGCTGTGAGAAGATCAATAGTGACTTTTACCAGAGCTGTCTCTGTACTGTGATGAGCTCTGAAACCTGATTGAAAAGACTCAAATAGGTCATTGTTATATAAATGGTCGCAAACAGCTTTCTCTAGGATTTTAGAAATAAAGGGAAGGTTGGATATTGGTCTGTAACTTGTTAGAACACCTGGATCAGGGGTGGGCTTTTTGAGGAGAGGTTTAATAACAGCAACCTTAAAGGCCTGTGGAACATGGCCTGCCACTAAAGATAAATTGATCTGATCTAATATTGATGTACTGATCAGGGGGGGAATGTGTTTAAATAGTCTTGTTGAGATTGGCTCTAATGTATAAGTTGGAGGTTTAGATGAGGCCACAGTTGAGGATAACTCAGAGAATTCAATAGGATGGAAACTAAGTAGTTGTGAGTCAGGTTCTACTGACAAATCTGAGGATGTGGTTGGTTGGTCTGTGACCACTTTGGGGAGAGTGCTTTCAATTGTATCTCTAATAGTTATGATTTTGTCATTAAAGAAGTTTACAAAATCATTGCTGCTTAAGGCTGAGGGGATCTGAGGCTCAACAGAGCTGTGACTTTTTGTCAGCCTGGCTATGGTATTAAAGAGGAACCTGGGGTTGTTCTGGTTTTCTTCTATTAAAGCTCGTGTCCGGAGTTTCCGTTCGTTTCCAACATATGTGTAATTTTTCAACAGAGCTTAAATGTGTCAGTCTGGTTCGATACTACAATATAATATTAGCATAAAGCAATATAAAAAATTATTTATGAGCCCCGCCTTCGTCTCTAGACCCCCATGTTATCCGAAAAAGCCCCGGTCAGCTTCAGCCAATAGATTTCGAGCTTCCGCATTCTTGTGTTGTCAATCAAAGTGTGGAGCAGCCAGAGAGCACGGCCGCTCGCCCAGGCAGAGGTGAGTTAGAGGTGAGTCAAGTGTGGAGTAGAGTGAAGCTGCTACTCCATCCACAACTACATCGACCTGAGTGGGGCTGATACTGCTGTCCACTGGACCAACAGATGGGAGTGAAGTTAATATTGATGGGATCATTTCCTTGAATTTGGTCACATTATCCTCTGACACACGTCTTCTAAGTTTAAATTTTTTTCCCAGGTACTTTAAAACCAGTTAATGTAAACTCAAATGATAAAGTGAAAGTGATCAGACAGTACAGGGTTGTGGGGAAAAACTGTTAATTGGTCAATGTCAATACCATAGGTGAGAACAAGGTCGAGGGTGTGATTAAAGTGATGAGTGGGTTTATTCACTTTCTGTGAAAAACAAATTGTATCAAGTAATGAACTGAAAGCAATGGCAAGGCTGTCAGTGTCAACATCTACATGAATATTAAAGTCTCCCAATACAATGATTTGATCTCAGCTTAAGAATAAACTGGAGAGAAAGTCTGAAAATTCAGATAAAAATTCAGAGTATGGAGCAGGGGGGCAATACACTACAGCAAGCAGGACTGGCTTCTGTGTTTTCCAACTGGAGTTAATGAGATTCAGAGTGAGACTTTCAAAGGTTTCATGCTTAATTTTAGTTCCAGGACCGATTAGAAATTTAGAATTATAGATGGACGCTACTCCTCGGCCAGATTCTCGGGGAATATGATAGTTGACGTGTATTTGGGGTTGCTTCATTTAAACTGAGATATTCATCCTTCCTTAGTCAGGGTTCAGTGAGGTTTAATATATCTAAATTATGATCAGTTATTAGATCACTAATAAGCAAGGATTTGGAGGAGAGGGATCGGATATTTAACAGTCCACATTTGCCTCTTGTGGATTTTTAAGATTAACTCCTCTCCTCTTGTGAATGTGCTGTCTGCTGGAGATAATAACAGAGAGAGGGGTGTGTGAAGAGAGGGCAGGACTTACCGTTAGTCAGTCAGCTGGACTGACAGCTGGAGATGTCTGGACTGCATGCTGGATGTTACCTGACAAGACGGAGTTTCCCAGCCTGCCGTGTAATCCATCGTGACGGTAGAGAGCAGGGCGGTTCTAGAAGAACCAGAAGTTCCAGAGATAAGACCACAGCCAAAACCAGAGCCCAGAATACACCATCCGCAGTAAATCACAACAAAAAATACTTTCAGATCATCCAACTCATTCTTCACTCAGAGGTATTAACTCAAGCTGAACAAACTAATACCTGACCAGCAGGCATGAGGAAAAAAGTTGAAAAACTAACCTCATTTATTAAACCGGCCTGCCCAAATTCTGAAGTTTTGAAACAGATTAAAGCAAAAACTGCAGATTCGATGGATCGTAATCTTACCATTCTTCAAAACCACTACACCTCGGTTTTAAATGAACTTCTTAAATGGGCAAGATCAGGCTCTTTCAAAGAAGAGCCTTACCAGAAAGCCACAAAGTGGGCCAGAAAGCGATATGGACAGAAGTTAAGAGAGGAAGACTTGATAGGTTTTGAGGAACTATTTGCAGTCTCCTCAGACTCCTGATGACTCTTCTTTTACAAGGCCCACAGGTGCTAGCTCGCCTCTGGCTGTCATGGAGCAGAATTCCCCTCTCCTACCAACACAAAAACTTGAGAGTTTTCCAGTGCCCGCACGGGACCCCGATCCTCCAGGTCCTCAGTGCATAATCTAGATCAGGCTGGGATAATCGAGTCCTTATCTAACTATCAGGACCCGGACGCACCAGAACCATTTAAAAGTCACCAGCGCTCTAAGTACAGTGGCATGACCAACCCTGTTTCCACAGAGCAGATTACCAGGTCATTTTCACCTAAACCTAACCTTTCACCTCCACCTGCAGATCCCCCTGAGCAGCAACAGCAGCGGAGGAGGAGGAGGCGGAGAGGGAAGGGAACCAGCAATGGGTTGAACACAAACACACAGGTTGGGAATGAGATGATGATGGGAGTAATTCATAAAGGCGACAATGCTGTGAACATTTCCCAATCTGATCCTAACCTTAATTGTAATCCTAACCTTCCACAACAATCACCATGTTGGAGGGCACACACGGTGTGGTCACACAGCAGTTTCAGGCAGACTGAACAGTTTATCCGGTACACATCATCGCCCCTGCATGACTAGAGTCGTCCAGACTGACAATGGAGAACTTTTGTGCTGTTGTGGGATGCAGGCAGACCACGATGTGGGTGTTTTTTTTTGTATTTTTTTCGGATACTGGATGTTTTCACGCACCAAGGAGAGCAGACTCGAGAAGTCTCACAAAGAAGACGGCTAGCTGGCTGGCTAACGAGGATTTCAAGAGCTGATGTACAAGAATCAAGCATAAATATAAATATCATGCATAAATATCTAAAAAGGAAAACCGAAAAGCAACATAATTTATGTTATTTTACTTCATTTTAATTTGAAAATTGACCGGATTCTCTCGTATTTTCTGTTCCCGACTTCCTGTGAGGTGCGATCTGCTCTGTCCAGCTTTACAACTGGCGGTACACGGCGCGTGCAGCTCGCGGAGAAAATAGAGAGGAGCGGAGTGGCCGCGCTCCACAGTGCGAGCCGCTACGCACGCGGCGGTCCCCCGCATCTCCTGTATGAACCGTTAGATCGGTTAACAGGGACGCCGATCTGACAGTCGGTGCGCAGCGCGTCCTGTGTGAACCAGGCGTTTGTCCCCCCCTGTCAGCGGGCCTGCCCAACCATGTGAAAGACTCCCTATCTGTCAATGATAAAGAATCCTTTAAAAAAATCCCTGGATCCAGACAGTGATCTGGATCATCCCCAAAATTTAATCAATTCAAAGTTAGCCCAAGACCCACCTTTCCACAAAGTTTCATTGCAATCCGTCCATTACTTTTTCCGGGATCTTGCTAACAAACCAACCAACCAACCAACAAACCGACATGATTACATAACCTCCTGGCGGAGGTAATAAATCTGTTGGAATACATCAAAGAAAAAAGGTGCACATCACTGCTGATTCACCTGCTCTTGACTGTCGCGTTCCTCCGGACCCAGTGTCGCTGCGAGACGCATGCTGAGCACGGGAACCGTGGCTGTGCTGGGATCTGGACCTGTATTGGCAGACAACTGTTGCAGTAATGGCTGGACACACCAATGACGTAGTTCAATTCCCGTTAATCACTCTGCAGTTTTGTAACAGACATCTTGTTTCCTTACGTGGAGCGATGCCTACGAGTGGCACAGCCACCGGATTCATAGTGAGAACCTAAGAAACACAAAGAATGTTCTGCAATTACAGAAGGGCTGATAAAATAGAAAATTCATGAGCTGGACTGTGAAAAAAGGCTATGTTAAGTGGTGGAGAATTAACCAAAACTAAAAAAGAAGCACATCACTGCTGAAAAATATTCACCTGCTATTGACTGTCGCGTTTCTCTAGATGCACTGGCACTACCCAGGCGAGGCAAGGCTGGAACATATAATTGAGCCTGTAACTGCTGTCTTGTGGGTAAATAATGTGTACTGAACAGTGCAAAGGGGAAGTAAATAATTACAAGGAGAGGGCATTTCTCTGCCAGAGAGGTCAGCAGTCACCCGCTCCGCTACATCGTCATCTCCAGAGACTGAAAAAAACCATCCGCATCAGCCAATGCTCTCATTTTGTCCATACAACACCTTACCACGCTTCATAAGTTGTTATCAGTACTCACATGCATCATCTGGTGTGGATGTGCCCTGGACGGGCTGCAGTTTTGTTGGTGGAGCAGGGTAGTTGGGCAGCTCATTACCTTGGTCAGAAGGGAAAAAAACGTCAGCATGCTTATCTTCAACATTATCAAATTTTGAAAAGTTTGAAAATGGAATTTTAAATACAGTGGAGAAATACATTACCATTTGAATTTTGCATCGCATCATCAGAATCTGCAACTGCCAAAGAAGAAAAGATGTTATAAACATTGATTAGTAAACTTTGAGACCAAATGTCTGTAAACAGATTTTATAATAGTGTATTAATTAAAGAAAACATACCATCAGATCCAAAATCCTCAGAAAATGTTTTTTTAGTCCGCTTCCTTAGCCTATTGACTTCGTAGTTGTCCTCCTCCTCCTGCTCTGCCTGACTGGTTAAGTTGTAATTTTCACAGTCTTTACAGAGAGCTAGAAGAAAGAAGATTAACCTTCAATGAAAACTTGGAGAAAAAAAAAAATCAAGGCTCAAACCTTTCAGTATATTTTGACTTGGACATACAGGTCATTTATTTAAACAGCAATTTGACTGATGTCATTTTTACCTTAATAAGTGTAAACGTCATCCAGTCATCTTTTGGAGTCATTTTTTCCTTCAGTGCCTTCTGTTTTAGTCGGGCACATGCGGGGCGATCGAACTGTTTTCTTTGTTGTATCAATCCAGTTGACTGGGATGACACCCTCCTCCTCTACTTCTCCCTCCTTCCAAATTGCCCTTGCATACATGATCTGAAGAGGACAGCAAATACAATTTGTATTGAAGTTACACAACTTTAATTGAAACCCATTATGAGAAACCACAGCAGCAGATATCTCACTTGAACTGAATTACAGATACAAAGGGATATAAAAGAGGACATGAAGCAGATTCCGACAATCAAAAAAGTGGTATGTTATAAAAGACAACACAGACAAAAGTTAGTCTGCAAACAATTTTCAATAGGAAAGATTAGGAAAGATAAGTCAATGGCACCCAGTGAATTTATTGGATAGAGCAAGATAGTTAGAAGTTGTGATGATTGGTTACGTGTGGAGGGATGAGAGTAACAGTTGGACAATGATGTTTGAACAAGAGTAGAGAGGCCAAAGTCGGTTGCAGTGATAAAGGACGTGCAGGCGGGAGGATTATTAGAGAAAAATGGATGGGATATAGTTTAGGAAAAAAATGTGAGAACTGAACCTTTAATATTTGTGTTCCAGACAGTGGCGAAGGGATATGAGTACAGCACCACCACATTCTTGTGGGAGGTAGGCCACCTTGCGGACCAGGTCCTTTTCACGGAGCAGCCCACTTTTTCATCCTGACCTGACCACTTCCTGTGCACACTATATTCACAAGTCCAAAGCTACAGGGTTGGTGAAACAATGGTGCAGTCTGACGCTGATGCAGGATTTGACAAGCCAAGGTACCATCTGCATTTTTTTGTCAAACAAAAGCAAATCTTTCATCTTTCAAAAGAAAACAACTGTCCCTTCCAGAGACAAAGAGCCTGGGTTGCTTTTCACTCACGTTCTCTCCTGATTGCTTGATTTTTGACAAACGCCTAATGACTTATTCAAGAGGATTTCGACCACTCCTTACATGTTTTTTGACTTTTTGCAGGTAGTTTTCAAATGGAAAACAGGAAATGTCATTTAATGAGCAGTTGAAGTGCCTGGCATCCTCATGGAGATGAAGTAATCCGTGTACATTGTGTACTGGAAAGGTCTTGCCATACAGGCCAGCACAGCATGTGACAAAGTGTTTGAGGAGATCCTTCGCATACTGGATATAGACATTTCGAACTCATGCATTGGACTCCAGCAGTATCGACATGGCGACTGTTAAGGACAAGAAATGCTTGTACCTTTCAGGGGACAACACAGTTTTCAATACCACAGGTCCTGTGTATAAAAGAAACTGCCTGAGTTTGGTGGCTTTCCACCTGTCCAATTCGTGGAGACCACGTGGCTGCCGAGCGAACTCAATAGGCATCCTCCCCCTTAGCACCAACAGTTTCTGTGAAATTGCCTCTTTTTGTCTTGCAGATAGACAACAGATTTTTGGGCCTCGGTTCAAGTATATTAAGAGGTGTCTAACTACTCCCAAGCAGACCATGTGCATGTAATCTCGCACAAATAAACTGAAAACTGACGCAAGGAATTTCTGCAGCAATGCGGGGGCTGACACCATTTTGGTGTTTAATGTATTCAGCTTGAGAAAAACTGTCATCTGTTCGTGAAGCGTATTCATGGTCAGTGAATACCATTCTTCCCTCCACACGAGTACCTCGAATTATGCATCTTTCACAACTCTCAAAGGAGGTATGACCCTTAACACATTTGAGGTACACATGCCCTTGCTGGTGCATCACAGATGAAAGCATCAATACTGACAGTGTAGGTCTGACCTTGGTAAACTATACCATTGTCTTTGAGATGCTTGTACTCAGTCAAAAAGTCTTTCAGAAAGTCCTCAAGTGGACTTGGCTTACTTTTTCCACTAAATATGGCTGCAATGAATGAATCAAAATGTCCACACTTAACTAGTATTGGCCAGAATTGGACTCCACTGCTTTTAAAAAGTGGGATGCCATCAATGTTTACAGCGAGGTGCACATCTTCACTTTCCATCTGACTTAAGTCCCGGTTAACTCCCTTTTCTATGCCATAATACTTGTAGTGCCCCCCACATTTAGGCTCTGATGTGTTTTGTTGTGGTGTAGCAAGGAATGTTCGACAATCCATAGGCAATAGGTGCCCTTGTTTTCTTAACACGAACAGTAACCTGTTAAGTGCTCTGTGTGTCACTTGGTGCTATGTTGTTCACTTCAGCTTCAATATTGACTCCATCGTCAGAGTCAGTAGAAAAATAGTCCACATTACTGTCAAAATGTAGATCAAATGATGTCTCAGGAACAATGTCACTTGCTGAACTGTGTGGACCCTCAGACACACTGGTACTGCTGCTACTGCTATTCTATATCCCAGACCCAAAATCAGTGCTCTGATGTTCAGCTTCGCTGTCAGAATAACGCAGAAGTTCATCCAAGTCTCTTTTGCGTTTACGCCATTCTCTCTGTTTCATAGCCATCTGTAGATACAGGTGCAGAACAAGTCAGTTTATTCTCACAATGTGTTCAGCTGGGTCTGTGAAAAGGACCATGGCATCATAATCTATACCTTGTTTAGGTAGCTTGGCTCCAAAGGGCAGGACACCTCACTCCTACTTTCAGAGGTTCTCACACCACCTGACAGAAGGACAAGACAGATTTTAATCACTTGAACTTTACAATACCTAACTCAGAACTCCATCACACACTTTATACATTTGGCCATAGATATGTATAATAAAGGGATATATTAAGGTGGCATTTAAAGAAAGTTAAAAATTGACAGAAATTTAAAATAATGACTAATATGTGCAGTGTTTCTCCTGAAATTATATTCATTTTTTATTTGCAACTGTATCCAATTAATAAAGGTCTCTCGGTGTTGATGTCAATATTTGAGACTGGTGTATGTAGATTTGCATGGTGACAAAAAACTGTGTGCATCTCAGGAGGAGATCAAAGTATGGCCCAAAATGTTACCAGTACATAAGATCAGCTGTTTTGATCCTGAAACATGCCATTCTGTTTCTGTTGCTTGTGCAGAAAATAAATCATGCAAGAAGTTATCTCAGTTTTGATCTCTGTATTGAAACGTATGAATTTCGTGAGCTTTAAGATGCAAAATGTAATGTTAATGTGACAATTAGGAACAATAGGGCTGCATGCTTCAGAAGCTGCATTTTGCAGCAGCTTGGATGAACATAATACATTTAGAATTGAACGTGGGAATAAGTGCTCTTCACTTTAATATAGGTTAGAGAGAATCGGTGATTACTTGTAATCAGGACTGGCTCTATGGAGTGAAATTAATGCCAAAACCTCACCAACACAAAACATGTGTTTTATACACAGCCAATGATTCAGAAAACAAACTCAGTGTGTTTTGCAAAAGCAAAATGTCATTCACAACTAATGCACTTAGGTTTGTTCACCAAAAAAAGTTCCACAAATTAAAAAAATATATAACTGTACTTACATTAAAATATCTTTCAAGATTAATTATTTTTTTCCAAGTACAAAAAACAATTCTGCGGGGGGGGGGGGGGGGGGGGGGGCACCCCGACGCTCCGTGTTCCGTGTGAGCACTGCTCTGCGCCGCTCTGTGTGAGCTGCACTGCTCGGCACTGCTCGGCATTGCTCGGCATCACTTTCCTCCCCTCCCCCCCGGCACCGCTTAGCATCACTCGGCATTCCCCCCACCCCCCCCACCCCGCTCCCACAGGGCGCTCATCTCGGGCTCATCTGGGGCACCTGAGAAGCCTGGGCCGGCCCTGCTTGTAGTAGCTTACCGCCAGGCAAGCTGGTATCATCAGGGTAACAGGGAAGGATTTAAACTAAACAACGCTTAGCCTGGCGGGGTGGGGGTGGTGCAAAGCAGGCACTGGGGGAAACCCTCACTCTCTGAGCAACAGCATTTCTCGACCTCACCTTTCTGAATTCTAATGCTAACTGGGGCAGGATGCAAAGTTACAAAGCTGGGCCTGGAAAGACTAAAACGAAATAAATAATCCAAAACAAGCATCACACAAATGCACATGTATGCTGCTTGAAGTACTGATTTCTCTCTGGCTTTGTACATTAACATGTGGCCACGTGTCTGCTAGCAAATGCATCGCGTTGTAACGCCAACCGGTTTGAAGCAGATTTAAAGAGCAAGCGCTTTAAGTGTATACATGAAAATATTAACCCTAGCTGACAACTTACCTGCAATAACCGCTGTTGAAGACTCAGAAAACCTACGCAGTCAGCGGCGTGCTTCTTCTTCTTGTTCTACTGAGGGGGTTCAGGCCTATGCAGAACAGCAGGGGGGGCAGGGCATCACCTTGGTATATGCCGCATTTGATGCTCATCTGTGCCACTGGCTTTGAGTTGCCCTCTGGACTTGTCTTCCACAGCCCCATTGAGTTCTGAATTAAGCTCCTTAGAGTCCTGTTGATGTTGTACAGTTTCAAGCACTCCAGTATCCACGTGTGTGGCATTGAGTAGGCTTTCTTGTAATCAATCCAGGCAGTGCACAGGTTGGTGCTGCGGGCCTTGCAGTCTTGGGCGATTGCCCTGTCAACCAGTAGCTGGTGTTTGTTTAAATGTTTTTTCTTTATCTTTCCACTCCAGGACATCCATCAGACCTGTTTCCCCCAGACACAGCTGACTGGTTGCCATTAGTGGATATGGGCCACAACAAGGTCCCAGCACCACCTCCAGGAGCCCAGGCCCGATGAACATGCTATGAACGAGCCGCAATAAGAGGAGGAAAGACTTACAAGCTGCTGAGAGTTTAGTGGCTTTACAGAACATGTCATGAAGTGACTGTGCGACCAGTGGTTGTGAACCAATGGAGGAGCAGACCTACATGCTTCAGCCAGAAGAGGAGGGAACTGATCAGGAGTGTCAGAGCGATCTCACTGGCATGCAGGATGAGATCAACCATCTCATTGCAGAGAATTTGGAATTAAAAA
This sequence comes from Salarias fasciatus, assembly GCF_902148845.1. Classification (NCBI taxonomy): domain Eukaryota; kingdom Metazoa; phylum Chordata; class Actinopteri; order Blenniiformes; family Blenniidae; genus Salarias; species Salarias fasciatus. The sequence continues at coordinate 27,387,372 of NC_043764.1, read as the reverse complement.
ACAAACTGGCAGCTGGCAATTCATAGTTGTTGGATTACATCTTGTACTTCAGTTCATTTAAAAAAACTTAAAACTCAGAGAAATTTTCTCTTGCGCTTAATTTCATTTAAAAAAGTGTGAAACTCAAAGACCTGTTTGTTTTATTTTTCAGACTATTATTTTGGACTTTTTAATAAATAAAAGTCATTTTTCAAAAATGATCTGTCATTGCATTATTTTAAATTTGATGTATCAAAAGTATCAGTATGAGTATCGGTATCGGTGAGTACTAAAGATGAAGTACTCGTACTTGGTATCAGTCTGAAAAGAAGTGGTATCGAACATCCCTAGTTTTTATACATGCTGTATTGATGATGATGACAAACTTGTGCACCTGTGCTGTGCATTGACAAACATCAGTGACACCATTGTGCCTTTTGACTGAACTGTAAATGTTTCTGTGCAGTATTAAAGAACGGCTGTATTCTTTTTCATGAAAACTTAAGGCTCCATGCTACTGCTTTCTACGTTTTGTCATAACATGTTTCACATGACTTGTATTTGAACTGCCAACTAAAATATGCCTTTCCTTTTAAAGGTGCTGTAGGCAGGATTCCGCATCTCCGCCATCTTGCTTAGGTTTACCTCAGCAAGATGGCGATTTGACCCATCTAAGATGGCCATTTGAAACCCAACACAGCCAATCCTGTCCTGTTTTCTCTGACATTACGCCCTCACACAAGTTAAGTCCCTCCCACAAGAACGTGCGATGAACGCCCCTCGACCAATCACGGTTAGATCCTCTTGGGCTCTTCTGATTGGTCAAAGATACCTGGAGCTGTCGAGATTCCTTTTCAGCTCAGAACAGAGACAGATGGAAACGCTGCGCCCTCGCGGTAGTGCAATTATGCTACACTCCTAAAGGATTATCAATGGATACTCTAACATTTAATCCAAAGAAAACACAGAAAAATTAGCATTGACTAGCAAAATCCTGCCTATAGCACCTTTAATTGGTTACCAAATGAATGATAAACGTAAAGAAACAATTCCAATAGAAAAACAGCTTTATTTGGTATCAGCATGCCTGCAGATTCACTGACAATTAAGCAGTAAGAACCAATTACACTGGACAAATATATTGTAGGTTCCTGAATAATGAAGCCCAAGCTTGACACTCCTATCTCCTCTTGAAATCCACATGTGAAATACAAAAAACTCCACAGAATCCTCTCGATTCACTAACACTGATAAGTTAAACTTCAGAGTCATGTGACAAAAACATAACGTCCAGAAAAATAAATGAAACAACAAAGGTAATATCCAGAGAAACAAAGAAAAAGATAAAGAGAGGTCAAAAAACTGTGACTCCACTCCACTTGCCCAACTGTCTAATGCAGGACAGCCACACCCAAAATGAAATGTTTTTTTTTTTTTTTTAACAGGCAATTAAATATGCAAACTTCCAGAAAACCTCAGTTTACTCCATAACATCCAACAAACCTTATCCATATGGATTTTTTAACCTTACTTATTTACGCAAGGGGTGGGACTCGATTAAAAAAAAATCTAATTAATTAGAGCCTTTGTAATTAATTAATTTCAATTAATTGCATATCGATATTTGACCCGAGATCAGTGAGAACCTTTCTTTTATTAATGGATTTTTGGAATAGTGAATCAATATAGTGATACATAAGCTTAACCAACAAAACATTGCCCATTTTTTTAGCAAGGCAGGAGGAATTTAACAAAGACAAATAAACCAATACACATTGATTAGTGCAACTTTTGTTTTTATAAGAAAAATTTTAGATAACATAATGTAAATCTTTCCAGAAACGGAGGTAGCCTTACATAGAAAACTGTAAAAAAGAAAAGTGAAAGAGTAAAAAAGAGATTTGGGTAGCATATAAAGGGACCTTCTGTAAACTGTTAACTTCAAGAACATTCCAATAAAGTGCAAAACAACTCTGACCATTACAAAATGCACTGCATATCCATTTCAGAAATGAAGATATGTTCAGTACAACTCTATCTCAGTGACTTTGGCAAACATAACAGTCAACATAAGGTGCCATTTGTATCATATTAATGGTAAAATTAAACAAAAAAAGTGCCAGTGATTGACCTCAATCAAATCGTATTCCTTATCCCTTCCAATACCCTGAGAAAGTCTCTGCATTGACCCATTGGCCTTCTATTTCAGCCAATTGCTGAGACACACTAGCTTGTTAACGTTCTCAGAACTCAGGGCTGCCCTCTTCTTTGAAATGACATTACCTGCAAGTGAGAAAAGCCTCTCACATGGAACAGAAGTGGCAGGGGTGCCCAGATACCTGCGGGACAGGGCAGAAAGATTATGCCCCAGCATGAGTGGACCACCACTGCAGTGGGCAGGCTGTCTCGTTGATGAGGGGCTCTGCTCTGTACCGGCTCATTGCCTTGTTGGGACCATCTTCCTCCTCTGATTCAGAGTCTGAATTAAACAACAGGAGGCTCCTCTTCTTGGCTGTCTCCTCTCTGGGTTCTGGAGGGACTCTGTCCACTTCATTTCCAAGCTGTGCCATCAGGCTGGTCCACACCTCCTCTCGCTCTCCTTTCGGTAGGCACTTTAGGTCCTTGATACATAGAATTTTTTATCAACAGTTTAGATGAGGAAAATTAAATCACACAGTACAATTCACACAGTACATTACACAATTCAATTAATTGAGATTTAGGGCATACAGATATACTATGTTCTGCAGTAAAATAAAAGCAAAAACACGAAAGAGGAATTCACCTTAAAGCATGGGTCGAGCGCTGTAGCCATCCTGAGCCATTCGGTGTTGAGGGTATCTTGGCGCTGAGACAGGTCCCTCCTAAAAGCCACCTTAAACCTGCCCACATAGGCTGGGTCGTCATCTGAGGTCTCCATGGTTTTCATCACGTGCCGGAGAGCAGGTATCACAACAGAGCATGAGACATAAGTCTCACCCCCAAGGATGTCCGTCACATAACTGCAGTGGACAATTTTCTGTTAATTTGATCAAAGCTTTCCTCACAATACTGATAATGAGGTTTAAGTGGTTAATTAATGCATACTGCATAAGTCAGTTCATATCGCCTAAATTCGATTCATAGGGCTTTTCAAGGGACTGTAACTTAATGAACCATATTATTGAAACAGTAGAGGTTGTTTACCTGCATGGCTCAAGGAGGGTCTCCAGCTTCTTCAGCTTGTCCCACTCTGTTGCAGTCAACATGTTTAGGTTGTGCTTCTGTTTAGCTACAGCAGCCAACACAGCCTCTTGGTTCTTAATTAGACAAGTGATCATGAGCAGTGTCAAATTCCACCATGTGGAAACGTCCTGTATCAGTGGCTCTTCATCTTGTTTAAGCCTTTTTTGCTCCCTGTTTAGTTCCTCTGCATTTGACGGGCTGTGCTTGAATTGTCCCACTATCTTGCAACACTTAGACAGTGTGTCAGTATACCCACTACCGTCCAGGCAAACGGTAATGGTCCTCTGCAAAGCATGAGCAGCTCACAGCATGTGCTTGAATGTGAGTCACCTCACAGCAGTGACCATGATGCAGGCAGCGTCTGTTCCAATTGTGCTGACCTTTTCTTTGATTTGCCAGGCCTCTGCCACTGACTCAAAATCATCCGCCACATTTTCAGCAAAGTGTCTGGATGTAGTCTTCTGAATGGTCAATGCAAATGATTGAAGATGCCACTCAGTGTCAATAAAGTGGGCTGTCACACCGAGGTAATTTGAATTACTTACAGAAGTCCAGTGATCGCCAGTCAGAGCAACAAATACTGCTTTCTCCAATAAATTCTCACATTCTTCCTTTCGAGTATCACAAAGCTTGGTGATTTTTGTTGCTATGGTCTTTCTGCATGGCGGTTTGTATGTGGAATCCATTGATGCTGTTTGAAGCACCCTTTTCAGCCCCTCATCTTCCACCACTGAAATGGGCCTACAGTCGCTTGCTATCCACATAACCAGATTGTCAGTTTTTCAGACGTGGACCTACTCATTTTGGCTCTGAAACCAGTCATTTCGTTCAGTTTGGGCTGGGCGAGGGTCCTTGAAGTAGTCGGAGTGACATCCTCTTCCACTCTAGCTGTATGCGAGGCTTGCATGTTGGCCGTGGCTGCGACATGCTTAGCATTCAGATGATATAGCAGGCTCGATGTGCTGCGATGGTATGCAAATTCTTTGCTGCATAATGTGCATACAGCTATGGTTTTATCCACGCTGCCATCTGCTTTTTAAATCAAAAATTTCCGTGCACGAGACCAAGCAGTGCGCTGTTGTCAGGAGCTGTTTCGTTCGTGTTTGAATCTCTGTTGTTGTGTCACAGCGAAATATGTCAGAGTAAAACTCATCTGATGACAAACGTTCTGCGACAATTTGTGATTTTTTTTTTTTTATCGCGTTTAAATTTCTGTAATTAATTAATCGTAATTAACGCGTTAAAGTCACAGCATTAATTTATGCAAAATGGGCTGCCAAAATGGACGCAAATGGGCTTCCAACACAGCTGTGGAGCAGGCCATCAGTTCCCTGAAGCTGCGGGACATAGTTGGCAACCAGTGCGTCCACCGACAAGGTCTTGGCTCTGAACAATTTCAAGCCTGGGGAGTTGCTAATGCAAAGACTAGGCGAGGCATGGTGTAGGCGGAAGTGAGGAGCAGGGAGGAAGAGAAGCGAGTAGCCAGAGCAGTACAGCAAGGATCCCAGGGGGCTTGGACAAAATGGGATTTGCCCAGGCGCAAAGTCACGTGGACAGAACTGTGGCGCCTGGAGCCTTATCGCATCTCCTTCCTCTTGCGGACACCCTCACCTCCCCAGTACATCTGCACACATGGGGCCTAAGAGAGGATCCACTTTACAAGCTGTGCAGCCTGAAGGGGACCCTGGCTCATATACTCACTGGGTGTAAAACATCTTTAACCCAGAGGAGGTATAGATGGCGCCACGACAAAGTGCTCCTCTCATTGGCTGACACCATTGAGCGGGAGAGAATCAAGAAGAGACCGACCCACACAACCGCAGAGAGAGCGATCACCTTCCTTAAGGAAGGAGCCAGGCCTGTACAGTCCACCAGAGGGAAAAGACCCTGCATCCTTCAGGCCTCAAGCCCCTGGGAGATGAGGGTGGATCTTGGAAGGAGGTTGCAGTTTCCTGAGGCGGTGCAAACATCCCTCTGCTCCGACATAGTGCTGTGGTCAACAAAGGACCAGAAGATCATCCTGGTCGAGCTGACCGTGCCATGGGAGGAGGGCTGCGAGGAGGCCCATGAAAGGAAGGCTGCAAAATACCATCACCTGGCCCAAGAATGCCGTGACAAGGGCTGGCAGGCATGGGTTTTCCCTGTGGAGATAGGGTAGGGGCTTCCCAGCAAAGTCCACATGGAGTCTCCTTTCAGCCATAGGGATGGACGAGTGGAGCAAAAAGCAAGCGGCTTGCCAGATGGGGGAGGAGGCAGAAGTAAAGGTGGGGGGGCCCATCTAGCACCCCATGCCCGGCTCCCGACGCAGCATGCAGGCACCGCGCTGCACCGCTCCGCAACTCTCCCTCCGTCCAACACCACATGCAGGCTCCGCGTGGCTCTGTAACCCCACCGGTCCGACATCGCATGCATGCATGCAGGCACCGCTCCCTGCCGCTCTTATCTCACCCCGCCCCGGTCCGACACTGCACCGGTGCTGCTCTGCTCACTCGCCCAACCACCACCATCTGCCAAACTCTGTGAGGGATATTTCCTCGACCTCGCCTCGAGCCAATCTGCGGCGCTGCTGCCAGGCTGCTGCCCTCCTGGATCTCCTGCTTTAAATAAACCTGTGCAAATGTCAATCCTGTTCTATTTTATTCCTACTGATCGCCAGAGGCGGTGCTTAAAGCACTGGAATGTTTCCTTCGCACTTGCATAGTGCGAGTATGTATACCAACAACATCACTTGTGACCCCTGGGTGACCCAGGAATTATTATAAATTCCGGTCAGTGAACCAGGTTCGGTTCCTTTTTTCTTCTTGGGTACAGTTTGTACACATTGTGGATTACGGGACGTGCCTGTGCGGCATCATGATGCACCGTCGCTTGGAGCCTTGTGACCTTGTGACCCCCCTCCACCGCAGTCGAGGAGGGGCCGTGCTCTCGCGGTGCACTCCCCGCTTCTGTCGGGTGGTGCCACTATAGAGGCTGTTGAAAGAGGGAGCTGCTGGGCAGCCGTTTCCTCTCATGGACAGGGCGTTTGCTGGGACTCTGGCCGGTGGTTCGCATTTTGCAGGCAGAGTGTGCCCCCTTCCTTCAGCTTACTGCATCGCTACTGTCCTCTTACTTTCTGGCTACTGTGTGTACCTCCTCCCCACCCCTGACCGATGGCAGCTGATGGAAGAGGGGGCTGCAGAGGCCAGCCGTCCGTCTCCTGGATGTGCCTCGGCCGGCTTGCTGGCTGGTGATTGAGGTTGGTTGTGCAGGTGACACAAGCCTCCTCCCTCAGCTTCTCTACGTTGCTGTTTCTTCTGGGCTGGTACTGCTCCGATGGAAAAGCAACGGGGTGCCGCTGAGTGACTGTCCCCTCTCTCAAGCACGGCCCCAGGCTGGCTTTCATGGGCTTGGTAGTATGGCATCCACCGTGCGGGTGGCGTACACCACCCTCCCCCGGCTTATCGTACTGCTGTTGTGTCGACCTGTTGTGTGCACCCACCATTCCGGCGGGTGGCACTGTGAGGGAGACAAACAGAGCAGGAGGCTGCTGAGCACTCCACCTGGGGTGGCTCTCTGAACTGCTAGCCCAGTGATTTGCACTGCAACCCCCCGCTCTGGTGGGTGGTGCTGCTATGGGGGCTGATGGAGGCGGGGGCTGCTGGGCAGCCATTCCCCCTCTTGGACGGTGTACTATTCGTGCGCTCCTCATGATCGTCACTGGTGGCAGCATGGCTAGCGTTGGTTAGCCGTGGGTTGGAGGCCACATGTGCTGCTTCCCCTCCAATTGGCCAGTGGTGGTGGTTCCCACACGGTGAGTATTGGCTTCCAGCTGGTAATGTCTTGTAGGATAGAGGGTAGTTGGGGTTGCCGTGCTGCCGCTCCCTCTCCCGGATGTGGCTCTGCTACTTTGCTGGCATGGTGATGTTGCATTGGCTGTGCAGGTGGCGTATGCCCCCTTCCCTCAGCTTCTCACACTGGCCTGTCTTGTCCTCCCGAGCCGCGCTCTTGGTGTCGGCCCGGAGCCTGTAGCTGGTGATGACCCTTCCCCAGGCTTTGTACAGACCCTGCTGTTGTGGTCGGCGACCTGTTTGGCCAGCCTGCAGATTGTGTACCTGCAGGGGCCTCACGGTGCTGACGGGCACCCTCTCCTGTTGGACTCCCCCACCAGGGGTGTGGTACCTCCATGGGGGAACTGTGCATTTGGGGTGGCTTACGGAAGCGACCCACTGTCCACGGAGTGAGCTTAGTTTCCTCTGCTTCTTGGGTTGTTCCACAGCAGGCGATGGCACTTTCTCAGCAGGAGGGATCTGCTGTTTCAGCGCGGAGGCCGGTGGGGCACCCCCGCCCTTGCTATCTCTGTTCTGTCCTGGCGACTGAGGGGCCCGACTCGCTGCTGAGCAGCTGGTGGATGGTTCCCCCAACACAGCAGCCCGGCTCCGCAGGCGGGCGACCGGACCAACACGCCGGCCGCCCCTGGCCGTCTTCAGGTGGGTCAGGTAGACAAGCTGACTTCATGCAGCCTCCCGGCGAGTCAGACGCCTGGGTGCTGTGACAGGCGAGGCCGACTCTAAGTGCCTCTCTGCTGGGGAAAGGAGCTCCACAACGTTCCCATCCGAGCTAATTGTGGCTAAGTCAGCGAAAACTGTCAGCTGACCCACCTGAAGACGGTAGAAGAGCTGACTTTATGATAACACTGGCGATGGATGAAAAAATATAGCCGAAATGAACGATTTTGCAGACATTATGTCCCGCGCTGAAGCTCCCTTGCCGTGGCCCCCACTAAATCGGTTGGATCTGAATAACTTCTGGAGGACTCCGAGCTGCACCATGTTTGTCTGAGTGAGTATATGAGCATGCACACACCTATAAATAAGGTCCAGGTGTCAAAAAACTGGAGTTGCCCTTTTGATGTACTCTGTCAATCGCACTAACTCCATACATTGTATTTTGTGAATAAAGTTATTGGAGGAAAAAAACACAAGTACAGTGCACCGCGAGGGTCAGAGTAGCTCAACAGTCGCTGGGCAGAAATTGTGGACAGCATGAAAACAGAAGGCCACATGCAATTCTGAATTTTCTGTCAGCCACTGGAGGGTGTGGGGTTTTGTTTAACAGGCCAAATTATGCTTAAACTGCCACTGGCGCTTGGTGGGTGTTACTTTTACTCCCTGGTGCCAGCACACAGAGGAGCAAAAAAATCATAAAAAAAGCACATGAACATGAAAAACAGGAAAGTTCATAACAAACTTCATTGAGCAGGTCAGGGGCAAAATGGATATTAGAAAAGGCACATGATGAAGGAATGTCTGCAAAGGTGGGTTGTTGGTGGAAAACACAGTCATATAAGCTGGTTTTTCAATTTCACAGTCGCGGGACCACAGCTTTGGAACCGTCTCCCTCTGAACATCAGGTCTGCCCCCTCAATCGAAATTTTTAAATCACAGCTTAAAACCCACCTTTTTACATTGGCCTTCAACACAACCTGAACCAGACAGTGTGCCTTATATTTTTAAATAGTTTTATTTTTCTTTCTTTCCTTCTTGTATGTTATATTTTAATGCTTGTTTAAAATTTGTGCAGCACTTTGGGCAGCGGCTACTGTGTTTTAAATGTGCAATATAAATAAATTTGACCTTTGACAAATCCAAAAATGCTTTTTACAAATCAGAAAGTGTTTTAATGAAAGTTGTATTTTCTCATGTGTCCCAATTGTTTCAGCCAGAGGCTTTAGACTGACCCCTCACAGAGATAAGAGGTGTGGACAACGATATAAGTTGTGATTCAACATTACATTATTTATGAGGATGGCTTGCAACAGATCAAACAGATATGCAAGGTATGTTTGTGGATCGGGTATCAAGTTCGCGGTCCAGGTGCCCCCTTTTAAGTTTGAGCACTTGCCCCTCCAAAGGTCGCTGCATGACCCTGTATTTCAGTTATGCTTTGTTTGTATTATTACAATACTCGTATAAAATTCAATTTAAAAAAAAAAAAATTCTTTTGAAGTTCAGTTGACTTCATTGCTGTTTCTGTGAAGCGACTGTATGTTTTTGTTTTCAGCACATGACTCACACATCTTAAGTGCAAAACAAGTGAAACGCATTATAAATATGTAGGGAGATTTTTTTCCCCAACATCGCTTTGAAAGAGTAAAAAGTTAATCATTCGTGCTAAATAAAACACTGAATAACAACACACTGGAGTCATATCAACATTGTATTTAATCAAAGTTCACATCTACTCATGGAAAATTTGTCATGCATTTTTTTTTTCTTTTTTACAAATCATAAAATAAAAAATGGTTGTTACAAATATATAAAAAATTAAATGCGGTACTCAAGTTCATGATCCAACCAGGGGAATGTTTATCAGCCCTTGTGTCGGTCAACATACCTGGACAATAAATTGATTCAAATTTTCTCATTTTTCTCACAAACCAGAAAAAGAAAACTTATTGAAGCACAGTCTCAACTGTTTAAATCAGGAATGTTTCCATTAAACTGGACCTTGTAAGTTTGTGGTCAAGCTAGACTTCCTGAATGAGATCTTCCTCAGCGTCTTTCATAACTTCATCTATTTGTGGAATTTCATGTGGCGTCTCAATGAACAAAGTATATTGAAACTTTTGCCACAAGTTTCACAAGAATACGGCTTCTCACCTGTGTGTGTTCTCTTGTGGACAGACAAAGAATATTTGTTCCTGTAACATTTGCCACGTTTCACAAGAATACGGCATCAAACCTGTGTGAGTTCTCTTGTGGACAGACAAATAATATTTGTTGCTGTAACATTTGCCACATGTCTCACAAGAATATGGCTCCTCACCTGTGTGAGTTTTCTTGTGGACAGACAAATAATATTTGTTACTGTAACATTTGCCACACATATCACAAGAATAAGGCCTCTCACCTGTGTGAGTTCTCTCGTGGCTTGTCAAATAACTCCGTCGACTGAAACTTTTGCTGCATGTTTCACAAGAGAATGGCTTCTCACCTGTGTGAATTCTCTTGTGGATCAAAAGATAACTTTTCTCACTGAAACTTTTTCCACACGTTTCACAAAAATACGGCTTCTCGCCTGTGTGAGTTCTCTTGTGGTTCAAAAAATGTCTTTTTTGACTGAAACGTTTACCACATGTTTCGCAAGAATACGGCATCTCACCAGAGTGACTTCTCATGTGACGCGACAAACTACTCTGTAGACTGAAACTTCTCCCACATGTTTCACAAGAATATGGCTTCTCACCCGTGTTATTTTTCACATCATGGACTTTAGTGTCCTGAGAGAGGATCTGCTGAGTGTCTGGAACTTCTTCTGGTTCACTCAGGTCACTTTGCTCCAGAACCAAATTTAATCTACTTGGTAGCTTCAGTATGAGTTGCTCTCCCTCCTGGCTGATACCGAGTTCCTTGTTCTTTTCAATCTGTGGAGGTTCTGGTTCCTCCTTTTCCCCTTTAAACTGGAGAAGTCCTGGTTCTTCTGGTTCCTCTTTGATCTTTGGAGATTCTGGTTCCTCCTGTTCCTCTTTAAACTGGAGAAGTCCTGGTTCTTCTGGTTCGTCTTTGATGTGAGGAGGGTCTGGTTCTTCCTTATCTCCACAGGCGTTCGTTTCCAGTTTAAAGAGCTGCTTCTCGCTGTGGTCATGGTGCTGTGGGAGCTCTGGAGGAACAAAAAAGTACAAGATGAAAGGTCAGTTCCATTACTTCCAGAGTTCCAGGATAAAAGGGCCGGAGGACTCGAGTGATAAAACCAAAAACTTTCAATGAAATTTCAAAAATAATATACAATTGTTATTTGTTTCTTTTTGTGAACCTCAAGCTGCTGGGTTAATCATTAGTTTTTGGAATAGGTTTTTCTAGGTGAATATATCACTGATCTCTAATCTTCTGTACCTGAGATGAAGTAATCATGAAACTTCCTGTTTTTAAATGCTCTCAGGAAATGCTTCTTCAGAAAACAGGTTATAGTTCAATCAGTTGTTGAAACATTCATGACATGGAAATTCAAAGTTTAAAGTTGCTCAAATTTAAATATTCATCAAATATATACTGTTTCTTGAGCTCCGTCCATATAGAGCTCGGTGAGGAGCTCAGTCACCAGGGAGGAGCTCGTCTGGGGACGGGGAGGACTGGGCATCCCAGCTTGACTTCTGCTCCCACAACCTGACCCCAGACAAGCAGTAGAAGACTGATGGATGAATATATATTAAATATATAAATATATTAGCTCTGATAATCAAGTTCCCAGTCAACACAATGAGAAAAATATGTCGGAAAAAAAATGACTGATTTTTTTTTTTTGGGGGGGATTTATTTATTTCATTCATTGAAATAAAACAAAAGGTGAATACAACATACTTGCATCTACATACTTCAGCACAGATATGATGAATGAAAAGGTACAGAAAGAAGCAAAAGCTTATAATATCTGCCACTTATCAATTCAGAATCCTTTAAACTTCCCATGTGCACACTGCATACAATACATCACAAAGACACAAGTTGTCTTCATACAACACAAATTTCAAAGATGTCCTACATGGCGGCTTTGTATCTATTCATTAAAATTAGTTTCACACTCTTTAAAACAATGAATGGATTTTGAGGTTTTGATTTCACATTCCATAGATTAACACCCTGGACTGAGATACACCTTTACTTTGGTTTGGTTCTAAACTTTGGTTTACAAAAAAAATCAGTTCCTCTTAAAGTATACTTACTTTCCCTCTTTTTGAATCTATTTTGCAGGTTTTCTGGTAATATTTTCTAGTGAGCTTGATACGTACATTTGAGAACGTTAAATTCAACTAATTCATTAAATTTTAATGTTCCTAATTGTATAAAAATTGGATTTGTATTAGCTCTGTATCCACTTCCATTTACAACACGAAGAACACGTTTCTGTAGAATGCAAATTGGATCAATGTAGGTTTTACAAGCATTTCCCCACACTTCAATACAATAAGTCAAATGTGGAATAATTAAGGAATTATACAACAGTAATAAAGCATTCTTATTGAGAGACTCTTTAACCTTGTATAACACAGCAATAGTTTGGGATAATTTTGTTTTGACATGTTCTATGTGTGATTTCCATGTTAAATGTTCATCAATTAAAACACCCAAAAACTTGATTTCATGCACTCATTTGATCTCTAACCCTTGAATAGAAAGTCTTGCACCACTTTATCTTTACAACTAAAGACCATATATTTTGTCTTGTTAATGTTTATAGTTTGTTAGCATTAAACCAGTGTAATACTTTCTGAAACTCATTTTCCACGGTTTCTAACACCTCATTTATGTTTTTTCCCCAAGTAAAACAATGTGGTATCATATGCAAATAAAATAAATTTCAGTACATTTGAAACAGACACAATATCATTCACAGAGGAAAAAGAGAATTGGTCCAAGGACCGAGCCCTGGGGTACCCCACAAGTTATATTGCAAAAGTCAGATTTTGTGTCATTAACTTCCACAAACTGACTTCGATCTTTTAGGTAACTTATGACCTATTGATGTGCTACCCCTCTGATACCATATTTAGACAATTTTTGCAGAAGTATCTCATGGTCTAATGTATCAAATGCTTTCTGAAGATAGACAAAGATGCTTACTAAAAATTGCTTATTGCCCATAGCATTGGTGATTTCTTCAGTGAGCTCCATTAATGCTGTTGCAGTTGAATGATTTGCACGAAAAACCATACTGGCTGTGACTTAAAATTTTGTATTTTTCAATAAATTTATTCAGTCTAATCACAAACAATTTCTCTAATACCTTTGAAAATTGTGATAGCAAAGCCACGGGCCTGTAATAAGAAAAATTATTTTTATTACCTTCTTTAAAAAGTGGTATTATTTTAGCTACTTTCATATGATCAGGAAATAGTCCCATGGTAAATGATAGATTACCTATATACGTAAAAGGTTCAATAACAGCATCGATAATGTTCTTTATCAGCAGCATATTCATATCTGTATAGTCGTTGGATTTTTTTGTTCGCTAATTTATTCATAATTGACAAGATTTCGTTCCCATGCACTCTCTCCAGAAAAATACCGTTTACATTTTCTGCTATATTACAATCATTGTCTATGTTTACCTTTGGAATATGCTGTGACAGAGAAAATTATAATCAACATTCTCATAAAACTGATGATTTCATTTCAAATATCTCCTGCAGAAATACTAAAAACTGTGATCAAACTAGGAGTGTACAAAAAAATATCGAAATGGCAATATATCGCAATACTGGGCCACCTGATATCATTTTGATTTATCAGTTCTCAAAATCCATTGTTTTCATGAAAATAGAGACCTGTGTTCCAGAAGGGCTGTGAATACAGTAGAACTTCTGCACCTCACTGGGCCTTGCTGCATGCGAGGCAGTGATGGTGTCTGAGGGAAGTAGAAGCCAGCTTGGTTAACACCATTACAATGAAGATCTGTAAACACCTAGGCAGATGAGATTTTGCCTCATTTCTGACCCCTCTTGCAAGAAATCACGATTTTCCCCCGGGTCTCCATATTAGTATTTTTGACAGGTGGCACAATAACGGGGCACGTGTGATTGGAGACTTATATGACAATTTGATGTTAATGACTTTACAACAACTGCAGTCCAAATTCAGCATCCCTAAAGAACATCACTTTGGCTTCCTTCAGATCAGACACTTTGTTGGATCTAAGACCCTATCCCCTCCTGGTCTGGTCATGTGCAATAGGAGTGTGACAATATCTCGATATGGCGATATATCGCGATATTTTGTCTCCTGAAACAGGTCCTTCTAAATGTGCATTATTTGTCTGTAATGTACCGATAAACATTACTTTCATATATGTAAGATGGCGCCAGCCTGTGCGGCTTGCTGTCTGCCTGCCCTGCTGTACCTGCTCCTTACCGCTGCACTACTCTGCCTATTCTCCCAAGACTCTGCTGCCGTGTTGGTGTATGATCGCCAATCGCTCCTCAGCCTTAAATCGTAAAAAAAAGCACACCAGAAGCTTCATCTTGACGACCAAACATGGACTCTCACTCCTCACCTGCGGTCTGTGCCAGCTTACCTCCTGCGTGCACCCGCCATCATCCCACGGAGGAAACGTTCAAGGAGACGCGGAAAAAGAGCTGGAACCCTGGTGAAACTGAAGGCTCTGAGACCATCCCGCCATAGGATCCTGTCTGTCATGGCAACCACGGCGCCCGCAATTCTTCCAGCCCTTTGCTCCTGCTCGTTCGGACGCCTGCTGTCTCCATCCGCTACATTTGACCATCGTCGCTGCTGCTCCCGGACGTCCTGAGGCTGCAGCACTGCTCATCGGACTTTGCCGCCGGGTTATCGGGATTATCCTTGACTTCCGTATTTACACCAGCGGAGAAACAGCTGGCCTACAGCCGCCGGCGGAGCCGCACATCACGTGATCACAGGAGGTGGCTAAGACCAATCCCATTGGACACAGCTGACACGAGCGCAGTGACGTGATCACTAGGTGGTGTACGAGTCAAAATAAAAGCCTACCTCACATACAGTTTATCTGATTCGGGTGACCCAGCCCGTTTTAAGGAAATATCCACGGAATACGGAGGATTGGATCTACATCGCTCTCTGCAATACAGCCATCGATGGCCCCGACTGGCTCTCTCTGACACCGGCTGTCCTGGTCCAGTTCCTTGTCGCCGCCCTGCGTGGATCCAGCGGCGGGGCTGCGTAAAGGAGAATCTTCACTCGCTCTGTCGTGCTGCTCCTCTGTCACCCGTGAAATCCATGCCGGTGCACGCAGCTCTGTTGAACGCTTGTTCGATCTCAAATAAGACATTGGTCTTGTGTGACTTCATTTCCACGCACGATCTGGATTTCCTCATAGTCACAGAAACCTGGCTTAGACCAGGTGACAACAGTGCTTTTTCCGAGCTCCTCCCCCCTGGCTACTCTTTCCTGAGCGCACCGAGACTGAGGCTGTGTTCACACCAAAGCATTTGGCTCGACATAAATGACGTGGTGGAGCCGGGAGTCACAGTGTGAACACGTTTTTCAAGTTGGAGCAACCTACTTGCGGGTCCAGCCGGGGCCGCTTCGAGGAGGAGGTCCGAGGTCAACACCGGCTCGATCTAGATGCGGTGAGAACACGGTCGCTCCCCAGGTCCAGCCAGCTTTCCTCGTTTCCCACACTTTTGTCCGTGTGAGGCGTCCGTAACGCTCGACACGAACTGTTATTCTGAGCGCGTACGTCGAGCACGTGTCAGTACAATTCAGTACAATTAAGTCTGTGACAAATCCCTCAGATAATGTGTTGAAAAATGTGCCTAAATCTACCTGTGACGCATTTCTCCATCACTTTACTGACAAGGTGGCCTCTGTCAGACAGAGCATCAGCAACAGTAGTGTTGCAGCTACTGCCCCACCTTCTGCCCCTGCTGTTGTCTTGACTGTGTTCGAGCCAGTGTCACTCTCTCAGCTCTCTGATGTGATTCAAAAGTTGAGACCAACAAACTGTCCCCTGGACATTGTCCCATCTAGAGTTTTAAAACAGGTTTTTGACACAGTGGGGCCATGTCTACTCTCATTTTTCAACACCTGCCTGAGGTCAGGGTCTGTTCCAGCTGTTTTTAAGCAGGCTGTGGTCAGGCCACTTATCAAAAAACCTAACCTAGACCCAGCAGTTCTTTCAAATTTCAGACCCGTGTCCCATCTGCCATTTCTCTCTAAAGTACTGGAAAAACTGATTTTCTTACAATTACAGTCATTTATGGATCAGAATCGCATTTTTGAAAGATTTCAGTCTGGCTTCAGAACACACCACAGCACCAAGTCGGCCTTACTTAAAGAGATACTTCAACATTTTGGCAAATTGGCCCATTTAGGGCAATTCCCTCGACATTTAGAACAGCCGACTTACTTTTTTAGTGAGGGCGAGCTGTTGTTTATTCAGCGGTGGGTCTGAAGAGAGCTTCACGGCGGACATAATGGAAGTGGACGGTATATTTGCTTCCCTCGTCAAACTCATCAAATACACAATCCAACAACCCCAAAACACTTTGGTGGACACGTTATAATCTGCACATTCACAACGCTGTGAAACACCTACAAATAATATTGTAGAGTTACGACACTGAGGCAAATACTGGGAACTACTTTTTCTTTTGAAATCACTATGCCCAGACGCCATATTTAGTAAGAAGTTCCGTCTTAGCAATCTTCACATAAACAACTCAATCTCGTAATTTTACATTAATATTTCACAGCGTGAAATATTTCACACGTGCGGGAGAGGCTCCAGCATCCGAGCTGATTGTGGCTAAGTTTGCACGGTCAGCACAGCGCGCCTCCACTGGGCACCGGAGCTACGCAGCCTCACGGCGAGTCAGACGCCCGGGCGCCGTGACAGCTGAGGCCGACTCAGAGTGCCTCTCTGCTGGGGAGAGGAGCTCCAACGTTCCCATCCGAGCTAATTGTGGCTAAGTTAGCGAAAACTGTCAGCCGACCCACCTGAAGAAGTAGACAAGCTGACTTTATGATAACACTGGCGATGGATGAAGAAATATAGCCGAAATGAGCGATTTTGCAGACATTATGTCCAGCGCTGAAGCTCCCTTGCCGTGGCCCCCGCCAAATCGGTTGGATCTAAATAACTTCTGGAGGACTCCGAGCTGCACCATGTTTGTCTGAGTGAGTATATGAGCATGCACACACCAATAAATAAGGTCCAGGTGTCAAAAAACCGGAGTTGCCCTTTAAATAAGACTTCTAATTTTTTGCGGCTCCAGACAGTTTTGTTTTTTGTTTTTTTTGGTCCAATATGGCTCTTTGAACACTTAAGGTTGCTGACCCCTGCCCAAGTCCATCTAATGCAGCTCCAGTTTTCACACCGCCCACCAACCATCTCAGCCAGACAGTCAGTAATCTTGGTGTGACTTTGGACAATGATCTCAGACTCAACAAACAGACTCTGTGGTCAGGGCAAGCTTTTTTCAGCTTTGCCAGTGCACCGTCTACAACTTGTGCAGAATGCAGCCGCCCGCCTCCTCACCAACACACGCAAACATGACCATATCTCCCCCGTGCTGTTCTCTCTACACTGGCTCCGGTTCAGTTTAGAATTCAGTTCAAAATCCTTCTGTTTGTCTTCTGCTCCATCCATGGCCTTGCACCTCCGTACCTGTGTGACCTCCTGACTCCAAACCAGCCCAGCAGAGCCCTGCGCTCCTCTGATCAGCACCTCTTGGTGGTCCCTGAGTCCAGGTGTAAACAGTGGGGCGATCAGGCCCTTGCAGTGGCCAGGCCCAAACTTTGGAACTCTCTGCCTCTGGAGTTACGCTTCATCATGGACATGTCCCTGTTCAAGGCCAGGCTAATGACTCATTTGTTTAGGTCAGCCTTTGACTGTTGAGATTTTACTTTCTGTAATGAACTGACACATTTCATATATATATTTTGTTTTTAACTCATGTTTTTTACTCATGTTCAGCACTTTGATCAACCTGGGTTGTTGTAAAGCACCATATAAATAAAAGATTGATTGATTGATTGATGTTGGATTAATTACACACAACTGAAGTAGTTAAAGCCTTTTATTGTTGTAATATTGATGATTTTGGCCAAAAAGTTAAGAAAAGCCAAAAATCCCTATTTCAAAAAATTAGCATATTCCATCCGACCAATAAAAGAAAAGTGTTTTTAATACAAAAAAGTCAACCTTCAAATAATTATGTTCACTTATGCACTCAATACTTGGTCGGGAATCCTTTTGCAGAAATGACGGCTTCAGTGCGGCGCGGCATGGAGGCAATCAGCCTGTGGCACTGCTGAGGTGTCATGGAGGCCCAGGATGCTTCGATAGCGGCCTTAAGCTCATCCACAGTGGGGGGTCTGGTGACTCTCAACTTCCACTTCACAATATCCCCACAGATTCTCTCTGGGGTTCAGGTCAGGAGAGGTGGCAGGCCAACAGAGCACAGCAATACCATGGTCAGTAAACCATTTACCAGTGGTTTTGGCTCTGTGAGCAGGTGCCAGGTCGAGCTGAAAAATGAAATCTTCATCTTCATAAAGCTTTTCAGCAGATGCAAGCATGGAGTGCTCCAAAATCTCCTGGTAGCTAGCTGCATTGACCCTGCCCTTGATAAAACACAGTGGATCACCACCAGCAGCTGACATGGCCCCCAGACCAGCACTGACTGTCGGTACTTGACACTGGACTTCAGGCATTTTGGCATTTCCTTCTCCCCAGTCTTCCTCCAGACTCTGGCACCTTGATTTCCGAATGACATGCAAAATTTGCTTTCTTTCCAAACAAGTACTTTGGACCACTGAGCAACAGTCCAGTGCTGCTTCTCTGTAGCCCAGGTCAGGCGCTTCTGCTGCTGTTTCTGGTTCAAAAGTGTCTTGACCTGGGGAACGCGGCACCTGTAGCCCATTTCCTGCACACGCCTGTGCACGGTGGCTCTGGATGTTTCTACTCCAGACTCAGTCCACTGCTTCCGCAGGTCCCCCAAGGTCTGGAATCGGCCCTTCTCCACAGTCTTCCTCAGGGTCCGGTCACCTCTTCTAGTTGTGCAGCGTTTATGCCACACTTTTCCTTCCCACAGACTTCCCACTGAGGTGCCTTGATACAGCGCTCTGAGAACAGCCTATTCGCTCAGAAATTTCTTTCTGTGTCTTCCCCTCTGGCTTGAGGGTGTCAATGACGGCCTTCTGGACAGCAGTCAGGTCGGCAGTCTTACCCATCATTGCGGTTTTGAGTAATGAACCAGGCTGGGAGTTTTACAAGGCCTCAGGAATCTTTTGCAGGTGTTTAGCGTTAACTTGTTGATTCAGATGATCAGGTTAATAGCTCGTAGAGAGTACCTTTTCATAATATGCTAATTTTTTGAGATAGGGATTGTTTGTTTTTCTTTACTTTTTGGCCAATATCATCAATATTAAAACAATAAAAGGCTTGAACTACTTCAGTTGTGTGTAATGAATCTAACATATATGAAAGTCTAATGTTTATCAGTACATTATAGAAAATACTGAACTTTATCACAATATGCAAATCTTTTGAGAAGGACCTGTATGTAATGCCAGTTCTGTGGGTGACAAACTGCATGTCTCGCTTGAGTGTACAAATAGATAAATAACTGCTGTAAGAGAAAATATTTTGTAATATATTATAGAAAAAAACCCTCCATGTACAAGGTGATTTGTTTATTTCTGTCCAAAAACATGAGAACTATTTGTAAATTGGGTGCCTTGTTTTAAAAGGGGTTCTTCCTCTTTTTCGTTGAAGTGTATGTCTTTCTGTTTGTCAGTAAGCCGTTTGTGCTTCACACAATAGACATGGTGAAGAGGAAACAAAGAATGAAATGAAATGAAAAAAAAAAAATAAAAACGCTATGGTAATAATTACCGTTGGGAATTTTACCGCGGTTTACCATTTTACTGGTAACCATTACATCCCTATCTGACCTCAACCCAAGTTTCTCCCCAGAGACACAAATCCTGCTTCAGCCTGTGGTGGATAAACCAAACAGCCAGAATGACTGAGATCCTCCACGAGTCACATTCACATGTTCAGTCAGACTTCTCCATACCTGTTCTGTACAAGTCGATTTGAGGATTCCATTTGATTTCCAGCATTCTGCGTTGACGGTCAATCTCCTCCTCGTACTGAACCACAGCTTTTTGAAACAGGGTGAATATCTCCTCAGCAGCAGCAGCTAGTCTCTGGGTGGTCAAGTCTCTCACAGAGTGGTGGGAATTGTCTCCTTCACCATCAGTAACAGTCACCTCAACAACATCCTCCTCCTCTTTAATGTGTGGAGCTTCATGTTCCTCCTGCTCCAGGCTGGAGCTCGTCTTCTGGTGACCAATGTGTTGCTGTAGACTCTCTGGAGGGAGACAAGACAAAGGTCACTGATGTGATGGATATGAAGGTTTTACAGTGATGGATGGATGGAACAGGACAGGATACATTTGAAATAGATACACTGAGATACAAAAACTCTGCTTATTTCTGTGGAAATAACAGCAGCTGTGGGTTTAAAAAATAAATGAGAAAGCAGTCTGGATGTAGCATGAACCTCTGAAACACTTTTCAGCTCTGAAACACTTGTGTGAATTAACATTGTGGACTCACAAGTTTCCAGTTTGACGTGGTTCAGACTTTCAGGCTGTGTTCACACCGAGCTGAGTCGAGCCAGGACCCCTTTTGGGAAGTGTGAATTTGTAAATCAGCCTCCTCATAAATAACTGAATCGTGTTCTCACCGGCGTCGAACCGAAGGGGCGTCAAACCAGACAGAAGCAAGTCGGGTGCCGGAAGGAAACGCGAAACTTGTTCCAAAATAAGTGATTTCAAAATAAAAGCTGTGTCATGTTTTTGTCTTAATATTCTATTTTTTACTTCTTCTGGTAGAAAACAGAACAAACAGTGATGTAGTCATTATACGCATTAGAAGAATGAACGGTTTTGTACCTCGTCTCTGCAGGAAAGTCAAACAACTCAAAAATTGCACAAAACAGCTTTGTGACCGGAGCGGCTCTGTGTTGCCAGATTGGTCGGGTTTCCGCCAAATCAAGATTCTTTTTTGAACACGTCTGGCGGGTTGATGAAATGATTATGTGTTTATGAAGTGTTTTTTTAATTATACAAATACGGTTTGAACTAGGGCTGAACGATATGGGCAAAATTTCATATCTCGATATCCATGCCAGATATCTCGATATCGATACGATATATTACAATGGATTCAGTGAAAGTTAAGCATTTTTCAGAAAAATAAAAACATACAGGGCATGAAATTCGTAAATAATTTTAACAGGCCATCCAATTTTTTTCAGCAGGTCCTCAGAAAATTTTAACAGGTCCTTAATTTTCAATTTTGTAAAATGCTGATCAAAAACAGGATCCAACGATACTTTTTCATTAAACTGTTGTATTTTGTTGTGCTTGTTTCGTTCTGTTTATATCTATTTGCTGCTCTGTATCTGGGATGGTAGATCTTCTTATGCTATATGGCCCACCCTAAGTTGCAAATTTATAAAATGATTTTTATTTATTTTGTTGCAGGTATGCATGTTGCTAATTGCAGATTGAAGCATCCCAGCTTTGACAAGTTCCTTTGGTGGTGGTGGCACATTAACCCCAGAATCCATACCAGCACAAATCACATTTCATATAATGTAGTTGTGCCCAATTGAAACAAAGTATTTTAGCTAAGATCCTGCTGATGGCTGTGAATGTTAGTGTAGATTCTGATTCTATTCAGTTCTTAATCTGACCAGGTTTTGTCTGTGTATGTATCAGACCCTGGAGGACCTCTCTCACTGATGTTCACTGATGTTCTGTTTTTGTGGCCATGCCTGCAGCTGTGATTGCCTCATTCAGGGGTGGAGAACTGTAGTATCGCAGTAAATCATTAACTGTTTCGGCAGATTTGCATATTTACAGTTACTACTGTTTACACCCATTGCGGTCATTGTGTTCTGAATTATTTGTTGTTTGGAGTTCACAGCAGCGCCTGAATCCAGCAGTACCTCCTTCAATCCAGCAGAGGGCGCATTGTGATCGTTTGATGCATAGTGCAGCATGAAGCACAGAGAAGAAGAATGTAAAAATGGAATCCCAGAGTTACGAGGCGTGTTGGTTATGATTGATTCATTAAAAGAGAAGCAACGCAATTTTATGATAAAAAAAAAAAAAAAGCCAACAGGCGGTAAGGACCTACTGATATGGCACCTAAACCGGCAGAGATTCGATCTCAATTGGTCCCCGCCGCCATTTTATAGAGAATTTCGCGCCCTGATAATACAAAAGGATTTTAAAAAATGCAGTTTTTTTTTTTATTTTTTCATGAGAACTCACTGCCACTACCACCAAATTCGTTTGTACAGATTCTGCAGCAGCCCTCTCTTCTGCTCTCATGTTGTTTTGGTTTCTCTGCTGCGTGTAGCACATGTGAGTGTGCGTCTCTGTCTCCCTCCTGCCCCTCCCTCTGATGTTTCTCATTGGCTGCCATCAGCTGTCAACCAGTAAACGAGGTTTGTGGTTGGCTGGCCTGACCTGTGCACGGGCAAGCTTACATGCAAGCAGGGGAAATCTTGATATCGTCGATTTTGAGAAACTAATGTCCTGAATGTTCATATCCCGATATCGATATGATAACGATATATCATTCAGCCCTAGTTTGAACGTGCATTTTCAACCGAGATGGCGGTTTGGCAGCTTTCTATTGAGTTAAATGGGTTTATGGTGGGATATCGACATATCTGGCAACCTCCTCCAGTGGACTGCAGAGGCACCGCAGACGGTGCTGCGGTGGTTCCGTTCTGCAGACGAGACACAGCCAGAAGAACGGTTGTTCTGTTGTACATGATTTTTCTGCAGACCATACAAATCGCCGACTTTCAGAAGGAAGCACAGACTCCGCCATGCTCGACGTGCGCGCTCAGGATAACAGTCCGTGTCGTGCGTTACGGAAGCCTCACACGGTCAAAAGTGTGGCAAACGAGGAAAGCTGGCTGGACCCGGGGCGCGACCGTGTTCTCACCGCATCTAGATCGAGCCGGTGTCGACCTCGGACCTCCTCCTCGAAGCGGCCCCGGCTGGAACCACAAGTAGGTCGCTCCAACGTGAAAAAGGTGTTCACACTGTCGCTACCGGCTCCACCACGTCATTTATCCCGAGTCAAATGCTTTGGTGTGAACACAGCCTCAGACCTGTTTTTTTCCAGCAACACTTGAACGCATCATTATTTACCATAAATATAGGAAAAGCTACACAAACCACAGTTATATTAAAGTGTAAAGCAAATAAACCACTTCATCCGTTTGCAGACACCACCAACACTGTTTCCTCTGTTTCTGAGACAGATCATCAGTTCAATGCTGTTATGCTGTATATGACCTTTGATATTTAAACTGCACCATCTAGTGGACTGTTCAAGAATTGTCAATTCAGTAAAATATCACTGTTTTCTGATCGACTGTTTTGTGATCTTTCAATAATTGATTGATACATTACTACATTATGACAGGAAACAATTGACAACAAGGAAGAGAGCACATTTAAATCAATAGTTTAGCTTTAAATTTCAGAAAAAGAACTAGACTCATAAAAAGGCTTTCATTTGAAATACTATTTTTATCACATTTCATTAAACTATAAACAATTTCAAGCACAAGTACCTTCCATTTGTAAAAGGGGCTGACAACTGATTAAATTAATCCAATCTATGTAAGTATTTATTATTAATTGTGGAGAATACACTCACTCTTAATCATACCATCAGCTGAAACTGAGGCTTATATCCAAAACTTTGGGAGGAGGAGGAGCAGTGGCATATTTACCGAGCACTGGGCCCTCATGCAGAATTCTTATATGTGCCCCCAATGCCAGAAATTATACATTTTTAAGACAAAAAAACCCCCCACTCAGATGAAGGTAAAAAAAATGCCCATAAAAGTCAAATATCTGTCAGTTATTAGAAATGTTCTTGTGTGGAAAAAAAAGAGAAGAAAAAAGAAAAGAGGATGAGCATTACAGCTCAGCTTCCTAACACAATGTGGTGACGGCGCACCAGAACAACACATTAAAAGCTCTTGATCATTTAAATACACCACAGCTCTGCCTGTCCCTGCTGACCTTACAGCTGCACCTTCCTGGCTTTTCTCTCTGCAAATTCGTCTATCAGAGTCCGGGCGGCATGAGGCTGAGCAAGTGCCTGCCAGGGGGAATCTGGTCTCCTGAGTACAGGAACTACTTGTGACACAGCTTAACTGCTACTAAGTAAATAAAATGTGTGGAAACGATCGTTCAGTTCTTCTTTTTTACTGAAAAAATGCTGCATCGCGTCATTGAACATATCACCACGTCCGGCCGGCTTTTTCTCACAACATGCAGAGACAACCTGCACTTCAGGGGCCCTTCTTCTTCTGTGGTGTCTGTGTAAAATAAGTTTGAACATGAAATCAGCACCCCTAGTGGCATGAAGTGCAAATGCAGTCATGGCCCCATTAGGTAGGTTCCCGACGTGTCACTGTAAATTATATGGGGGATTTCAAGTTGTGTCGCCGATATCCGCCGTCTGCCGGGGCCCTCCTACCAGCAACTAACCGGTGAGTACTCGGAAAGGGCCCCATGCGGGGGATTTTCGACACACTGTCGTTGCAGCGTCTAATGTAGCGCCTTTAATTTGTCATTGAAACTGACTGATGTCAGCTGTCCCTCGGGGGCCCCTTCAGCTCGGGGCCCTATCTGGGAGTGCCCCTCGATGTCATGTGCCCCAAGCAACTGCGTGCCTTGCATCACGCTAGTGACGCGTCTGAGGAGGAGCCATTAAAAAAAGAAAAAAACCATCTCTACCTGAAAAAACAATGTATGTATATTCCCGTTTTTGATGTGACAAAACAGCGCCGACTTTACCACTGTGCAAATATTGACAGGCTTCAGTGCTCTTATGATGCCTTAAAGCCGAGCCATCCACGCCAACAGACAACACGAAATAGTTAAAAATATCGCCTACATACATGACCTGTCGCCACTTTTTCATGTCATCCTGGAACTCTATAATAAGTCGCGGATGAGGCAGACTCGATCCATTTGTGTTTTTTTAAAGAGGTTTTCATTAATTCCCACAACATTTTCTTAGTTGTAAACACCGTGGCTGTGTTCCAAACTGCATACTTACCTACTACTCATACTAACTTATTGAGTATGCAGTGCGTTTACAATGGAAGTATGAGATTTTGAGTATGCGAGAAGTTCCCGGATGTACAGGACTGTCTCAGAAAATTAGAATATTGTGATAAAGTTCTTTATTTTCTGAAATGCAATTAAAAAAACAAAAATGTCATACATTCTGGATTCATTACAAATCAACTGAGATATTTCAAGCCTTTTATTATTTTAATATTGCTGATTATGGCTTACAGCTTAAGAAAACTCAAAAATCCTATCTCAAAATATTAGAATATCATGAAAAAGTATACTAGTAGGCTATTTAACTAATCACTTGAATCGTCTAAATAACTCGAAACACCTGCAAGTGTTTCCTGAGCCTTGAAAAACACTCAGCTTGGTTCAGTAAACTAAATCACAAGTATGGGGAAGACTGCTGATCTGACTGCTGTCCAGAGGACCATCATTGACACCCTCCATCAGGAGGGTAAGACACAAAAAGAAATTTCTCAAAGAGCAGGCTGTTCACAGAGTGCAGTTTCAAAGCACATTCACAAAAAGTCTGTTGGAAGGGAGAAATGTGGCAGGAAACGCTGCACAGCCAAGAGAGATGACCGCAGGCTTAACAGCATTGTGAAGAAGAGCCGCTTCCAGAATTTGGGGGAGCTTCAAAGACAGTGGACTGAAGCTGGAGTCCAGGTATCAAAAGCCACTGTTCACAGACGTGTCCGGGAAATGGGCTACAATAGCCGTATTCCCATGGTCAAGCCACTTCTGAACTCAAGACAACGGAAAAAGCGTCTGACTTGGGCGATGGAAAAGAAGCACTGGACAGTTGAAGAGTGGTCCAAAGTCCTCTTTTCAGACGAAAGCAAGTTTTGTATTTCATTTGGAAGTCAAGGCGCCAGAGTCTGGAGAAAGGCTGGAGAGGAGCAAAATCCAAGTTGCTTGAAATCCAGTGTGAAGTTCCCACAGTCAGCGATGGTTTGGAGCCATGTCAGCTGCTGGTGTTGGTCCACTGTGTCTCATCAAGTCCAGAGTAAATGCAGCTGTGTACCAAGAGATTTTAGAGCACTACATGCTTCCTTCTGCTGAAAAGCTCTATGGAGATGATGATTTCATTTTCCAGCATGATCTGGCACCTGCCCACAGTGCCAAAACCACCAGTAACTGGTGTACTGACCATGGCATTACTGTCCTCGATTGGCCTGCCAATTCCCCTGACCTGAACCCCATTGAGAATTTGTGGGGTATTGTCAAGAAGAAGCTGAAAGACACCAGACCCAACAATGCAAATGAGCTAAAGGCTGCTATTGAAGCATCCTGGGCATCCATAACACCTCAGCAATGCCACAGGCTGATTGCCTCCATGCCACGCTGCATTGATGCAGTAATTCGTGCAAAAGGATTCCCAACCAAGTACTGAGTGCATTAATGGACATTTTCAAATGTTTGATTTTGTTTTGCTGTTATAGTTTTGTATTTTTACTTGGTCTGAGGAAATATTCTATTTTGAGATAGGATTTTTGAGTTTTCTTAAGCTGTAAGCCATAATCAGCAATATTAAAATAATAAAAGGCTTGAAATATCTCAGTTGATTTGTAATGAATCCAGAATGTATGACATTTTTGTTTTTTTAATTGCATTTCAGAAAATAAAGAACTTTATCACAATATTCTAATTTTCTGAGACAGTCCTGTATACTGCATTGGCCAGAAATGTAGAGTATACATTGTGTGTTCACTACTCACACTAAAATTACCCAAGATGCAACGCGACAGACAGCGGTTGTGCCAGACAGAGCTTGCGCTGCCTGGCGGCCGGCGGGTGTGGTGGTGGGGGGGCTCGGGTAGGGGGGCAGGGCCCTGGCCCCGCGATCTGGGTCCGGCCCCGGAGGGTGTGAGAAACTCTGCACTCGCCGGCGGGCCCGCCGCTGGGGTGGCGCGCCGCACCGGGGGGCCGCCGCCGGACCTCCGGAACCGACTCGATGCGATGCCCGGGGCGGGCCCGCTCCGTAGGACCGCTGGATGAGACCGTCCTGCTGCCGAGCGGGTCGGCGGGGGAGCCGCTCGGAGAGGCAGGGGTGGCCGGCGGTGTGATCCGAGGTCACCCGCCGCCAAAGCCCGACCGGGCCTGGAGGCTGGGGCGCTGGGTCGGGGGAACCGACTGCAACGGCCACGGCGCTGGGCGCCGTGCCAGGCGGAGGGCCCCCCCATGGCGGGTCTGGTATTCGGACAAATAAACGACACACTCGGGCTCTAAACATCCACTTTGTCGCCTAATTTAAAAAAAAAATCTCAATGAAATCAAAATCTCAAAATCACCTGTGAATCCCATTACTGTATTGTGCGGTTCAGACACAGCTTTTTGTTTGCTCAAAAAAAGTTATTAATAAATTTTATTAATATTTTTATGAAAAAAGTTTTTCCTCAATAGCTCCCAGGTTATTGGGCCTATTGACTCCAAATCACCTGTGAATAACATTACTCTAGTGTCTCTTTCAGACACATCTCTTTGTTTTAGCTTTAAATATTGTTAAAAAAAAAAAAAGAGAAATGTCATATTTGAGCTCATTATCTCCCTGTTCATTTGACCTATATTGATTGAAAATCCCCATTAGCATAAGCTTTTCTTAATGGACTTTATTGGTCAGTTTTGCTTTCACTGACAGTATTCATGTGTCTCCTATTCATTATTAATAAGGTGAGTTGCGATCAACGTTTGTTTCGCAATCCTCTGTTTCGCTTTTACCGTAATGCAGAGAATATGTGCGCACCGCTTAATGACGTGTCGGCTCACTTCACTGTTTGTCAGAACGCCGGTGTTCTGTCAGATTTTGCTGCCTTATCAGATTTTGCTACCGTAGCATTTTCTGATAGACACGTCTATAAATTTTTGCTGCCGTGTCAAATTTTGCTGCCGCTGTTTTTTTCCATATAGCTTTGTCCATTACAGTTGTTTATCTAATTACCTAACCCTAGTTGTTTACCTAGCCCTAACCCTAACCCTTATCTAATTACCTAACTCTACTTAACAGTTCTCCGAGAGCTCACTGTCCTGCTCACGACGCTCACAGGACGCGAACTCCAACAGGGAGCAAATAATTATGGGCGCGACTTAAATGACGTGGAACCCATGCGCATAGCTGCAAAGTAGCCATTTCTGATGGGTAGCAAAATCTGACAGAGCACCGGCTCACATGACCGCAGTGGGGTTTTTTTGTTACTCATCCTAACTTTGTTTCCCCGAGGAAGCACAGTCTGTAACGATGTACCTTCTTTTATTCCCCTCTGCTCTGTAACATTTACCTCTCTCAACTCTGAAACGTTTGTGTGAACTTTCCAGTTTGACGTGTTTCAGACTTTGACCTGTTTTTCTCCAGCAACACTTGAACGCATCATTATTTACCATAAATATAGGAAAAGCTACAAAAACACAGTTATATTAAAGCCTAAAGCAAATAAACCACTTCATCCGTTTCCCGACACCACCAACACTGTTTCCTCTGTTTCTGACACAGATCATCAGTTTATCATTGAAGGCTGTGAACAACAACTGCAGCTGCAGCCTCGTTTCTTTCTGCAAGCTTCAAATAAATGTAACGATCCTCCGCAAACATTTATGTGTTCATTCTCACGTTTCAATACCTGTTCTGTGTAACTTGACTTGATGTTTCCAGTTGATTTCCAGAAGTCTTTGCTGTCGATAAATCTCCTCCTCGAACGGAACCACAGTTTGTTGAAACACGGTGAATATTTCTCCAGCAGCAGCAGTTAGTCGCTGCTTGATAAACTCTCTCAAAGCCTGAACTGAACTCATTGTTGCTGCACGAGGTGAAATGTTTCCTATGTGAGACACAACAACACAGCCGCCATGACTTCTTCTTCTTCTTCTTTTCCTTTCCGGCAGGCTGTACACATATACAGTGTAATGCTGCCCTCTGCTGTTCAAAGAATTACTCGCAAGTCTTTATATTCTCGGGTAAAGGTTGGTGGAAAGAAGGAATCTTACAATAGCCTTTTCTATGTCTCGCGAGTTTATTCCAAAGGCAAAGATTGAGTTGATTGAAAATACAGTCATTTTAAGCTTTGAAAGGTCTTTATACAAAGCTGCTCTTTCTGCAGAGTACCGATCACAAGATAAAATCACATGTGCAACAGTCTCTAATTTCCCACATTGACATTTCCCATCCGGGTGCTTTCCCAGTACTTTTAAACAAGCTGCAAGACCACAATGCCCCAGTCTTAATTTGGTTATTTTTACTTGATTAATTCTAGAGGAAAATGAAGCAAGCCTAGACTCCCGCACTGTGGGTTGACACTTGAAATAATGCCTTCCCCTGGTCTCTGTTTCCCACTCCCTTTGCCACTGTTTCTGCACAGCACTTTTGATTATACTAGAACACTCCATCTTCCCCAAACAGAGGTTGTACTCAATTTCCATACATAGAAGTGACTGCTTAGCAAGAGAGTCAGCTGCTTCATTTCCCTCTATCTCTGAATGAGATGGGATCCAGCAAAATATTACACTACAGTTCATGGACTCTATTCTCTGAAGGCAGCTCAAGATTTCCAAAATGACATCTACCCGAGCCCCAACTGGACCAGCAGAGATTGCCTGTAAGGGCCGCCATGACTTCTTCTTCTCTCGCTCTTTTAGAGGATCACAATCAACGTTCAGGGTCACACTGCCTCCTGCTGGACACAGGGGGAACTGCACGGTATTATTCGCCTGAAATACTGCAGATGCAGCACTTTCATGAGTGGACTGTCATCTGTTCTTTAACAGTATCAATTTCACGATCACAATCCGTGGGACATAAACATGCAATCAAATCTTGTGAATGAGACACAACTATCTGAAGGTTTCTACTATTTCAGGATTACAACTGTTTTGTTGCTGTTGTTTTTTTGTGAATGAATGTCAAAACATTGTGCTTGTATGATTTGGTTGATTGCTCCAAATAAAACATTTCTTTTAGAAATGAATGACATGTTTTAATAGACCATACATATTATATTCCGTTAAAGTTCGTTTATTATATTCCAGCAGGCAGTGTTGCATGGAAGCAAAAAATATTTTTCCTATTTAGAGTGAAAAGAATAAAAAAAAGTAAATCCCACTCATTCGTGTTAAATTAAAAAAAATAATGCTGAATAACAACAATAACATTTTATTTCCGTTTCTCCCAAGTTCACAAATTCTCAGTCAAGCTTTTTAACATCGCATTTTTCTGACTACACAAAAAAAGTAGTGGTGGTAGAAATAAGAGTACAATGTGCCTCTTGATTCAATATACAGCTGAAATTTGTCCATTTTAATGTTAATGGTTAATGGGTCTTTTAAAATTAATAGGATACTGACAAAAAAGACAGAGCAATATAGCCTTTAATCCAAACTCTCATTCATTTAGTCAGAACGTCATTCTAAAAGTATCAAGAGGCCACAAACAAATTCTCTTGGGAAGAGATTTGAATTTCTGTTTGGATCAATTTTAGGAAAAACAGAAAGCTCCACTTGTAAAACTCATTGACTGACCACGTAAACTTCACTGAAATCTGGAGGCAGAGATGTATCTCCAAATCAGAGACTATTCCTATTATTCTGGTGTCATAATTCCCAAACTATAATACATCTGTGAGTCACAGAGCGTTACATTGTGGATATTTGCTCAGGATACTTTCTCATCACTCTCCACTGGCTCTGAAACAAATGTTTCCTCTGCCTCCAATAGTTTCATATAATGGGCCACATTAAAAGCCTTTTCAGAGAACAACGAATCTCCTACACAGAATGACTGAAAAAAAAAAAATAATAAAAGACAACAGAAATTGAAGAATTCCAACAAGAAAAAAGTGTTGAGAACAAACAGTGTCCAGTCACAGAAGAAGGAAAGAAAGTTCAAAATGTTGAGCCAGGATGATACTGAAGAGTGCAGTCAGAGTGAAGCTGAACAACACACCACTACTCTATGATCACGACTGCAGGACTGAAGTGGTGCAGAAATGCAGAACCACCTGAAATACCTGAGGTCAAATTTTTAGTTCTTTCACCAATTCCTTTGAGTAAAGGTGGTTTTATTTTAATTCACTCATTCACCTTGATATACGGCCTCAGTTTTCCCCTGTGCAGTGAATTCTCTGAAGCTATATGTTAGCTGGTAAAGTAGGAATTGGGGAATGTTGGACACTACAAGAAGGCAAAGAGGATCCCATTTAGCCTTTGCCCTCCTGTAGAGAATACTACAATATAAGTCTTCATGATTCATGGAGTTCTTCACATGGTCATGAGGACACATGCTGGTTTCTTTCAGCTTTACATTTAGAGCTGATTCTGAGACAGTGACATGTTCAGTGCAGCACCTGTTTATAAAGTGTGGAGTTCTGAAGCTTCACACCAGAGTGTTTCCTTCATCTTCAAGTTACTACAAACAGTATTCACACCGACTCAGTCCTAATGAACTGAGTTTGTTGAACTAAAAGCTCAGGGGCCTCACCTATAAAGCTTGCGGCGCACAAAACGAGCCCCAAACTTTGTGCAGCGGCTCCCCTGCGCCACAGCAGGTACCTATACACATTTTGCGAAGGGAAAAAATGCGCGTGACTTTGCGGTCCTCACCGCCAACCAAATAGCTGCCGTACAGGACCGTACAATTCAGAAAAACTACGTGGAGACGACAAAGCAGAAAGAAATGGAATTGAAAGTCTGTTATTTGTCCCGCACAGGGCCACCGTAGAAAATGCAGGGTTGCAGCAGCAAGAAACGTAGAAAGAAAAGTAGAAAAATACAAAGCCCAACCAGACAAGGGCAAGTTAAATATAATTTGCATGTAAAATTAGATGTAATTGCATAACAGGAATATACTGACCGACACAAGTAATTATTCAAGTTAAATTTAATATAATGGAAATACAAAGCGAAGACATAACTTAACAAAAAAAAAAAAAACAAGTACAGTGCACCGCGAGGGTCAGAATAGCTCAACAGTCGCTGGGCAGAAATTGTAGACAGCATGAAAAAAAAAGGCCACATGCAATTCTGAATTTTCTGTCAGCCACTGGAGGGTGTGGGGTTTTGTTAAACAGGCCAAACTGTGCTTGAATTGCTGCTGGCGCTTGGTGGGTTTTAATTTTACTCCCTGGTGCCAGCACACAGAGGAGTAAAAAAAGTAATAAAAGAGCAGATAAACATGAAAAACAGGCAAGTTCATAACAAACTTCATTGAGCAGGTCAGGGGCAAAATGGATATTGAAAAGGCACATTATGAGGGAATGTCTGCAAAGGTGGAATGTTGGTGGAAAACACAGTCATATAAGCAGGTTTTCCAATTTCACAAATCCATAAAAGCTTTTCACAAATCAGAAACAGTGTTTTAATGAAAGTTGTATTTTCTCACGTGTCCTAATTGTTTCAGCCAGAAGCTTTAGACTGACCCCTCACAGAGACAAGTGGTGTAGACAACGATATAAGTTTTGATTCAACATTACATTGTTTATGAGGATGGGTTGCAACAGATCAAACAGATATGCAAGACATGTTTGTGGATGGTGTATCAAGTTTGCGGTCCAGGTGCCCCCTTTTAAGTTTGAGCACCTGTCCCTCCAAAGGTCGCTGCATGACCCTGTATTTCAGTTATGCGTTGTTTGTATTGTTACAATATAAAATTCAATCAATTGAAAAAAAAAAACATTTTCTTTTGAAGCTCAGTTGACTTCATTGCTGTTTCAGTGAAGCCACTGTATGTTATTGTTTTCAGCACATTAAGACTCACAATGCTTAAAGTGACACTAAAGCCCCTTTCACACTGGCCAAAAAACTAATTTAAACTCGCTAATTAATCGGCTCCTCAGGGCAGTGTGAAAGGGTTCACTCTGCATAGACCCGGGTTTTTCAACGCTGCAATCGACGCGGGTTTTTAGTGGGTTGCCACTATCGGCTTTTTGGTGGGAGGGGCGAAAGGGAGTGTGAAAGGCAGACGCGAGTCGTCGCGGTAACTTACGTGATGACTTCGACGCAGCATGGCTACGTTAGCGCGCTAGTTGTTGTTTCTGGACACAGCGTGAGTTTTCCTTCATCAAGATGACCCAGTATTGGCAAGATAGTGAGACCAGAGAGCTCCTATGGATCCGTGGGGAAGAGGAGATTTGTCTACAGGTAACGGGGACTGTGTTCTGCTGCATTGTTTACTTTTGCTTTGCTCCGTCGCGCTGATGATGTCATCAACATGGGACACTATCAGCATGGGAAAACGCAGCGACGCGGCTCGCCAGCAGGCGGTTTAGACCTGGGTCTGCAGGGAGTGTGAAAGGACTCAAAAGGTGATTATTAGCGGGTCGAAAACACGGGTCGACCCGCTAGTTGCAGTGTGAAAGGGGTATAAGGAACTTTCAGTTTTCGTCGATTTTGGCAGCGCCAGTGGACAAAAGCAGTAGTGTTTTGCCGGAACGAATACTACAGTTCCCATGAGGACTAGTGCGTGGCGTCGTAAAATGCTGCTCCCGGTGGTATGGTGGCGGACTGAACTCGCCTACCTTTGTTTCCAGTGGCTGTGTGAAGGATGGATAACGACGAGGTAATGAATCTAATGGTGGCTAAACAATGTTATATATATATGTGACGCATGCCGTAAAGCAGACCGCACATTTGGAGTTTTTTAGTGTGCAGGGTTCCTACCACACACAAATCAGCTGATTGAGAGCAAGGCTGTTGCTCCAGAAGTCATGCCAGAGTCGGGTTGGATTCTCCCCGGAGCAACAGCCTTGCACCTCAATCAGCTGATTTGCATGTGCATCCTCTTCAATCCTCAATAAATCCTCCTTGTGTCAACACCTAGACTCGTCATCTTTGGCTCTGATTCATCCATCCATCCATCCATCTTCAACCGCTTATCCAGGGCCGGGTCGCGGGGGCAGCAGTCTCAGCAGAGATGCCCAGACTTCCCTGTCCCCAGACACTTCCTCCAGCTCTTCCGGGAGGATCCCAAGGCGTTCCCAGGCCAGCCGAGAGACATAGTCTTTCCAGCGTGTCCTGGGTCTTCCCCGGGGTCTCCTCCCGGTGGGACATGCCCAGAAAACCTCCCCAGGGAGGCGTCCAGAAGGCATCCTGAACAGATGCCCAAGCCACCTCAGCTGGCCCCTCTCGATGTGGAGGAGAAGCGGCTCTACTTTGAGCTCCTCCCTGGTGACTGAACTCCTCACCCTATCTCTAAGGGAGCCCAGCCACCCTATGGAGGAAGGTCATTTCAGCCGCTTGTATCCGGGATCTTGTCCTTTCGGTCATGACCCAAAGCTCATGACCATAGGTGAGGGTGGGAACGTAGATTGACCGGTAAATCGAGAGCTTTGCCTTTCGGCTCAGCTCCCTCTTCACCACAACGGACCGATACGACTGCATCACTGCAGACGCTGCACCGATCCGCCTGTCAATCTCACGCTCCATCTGTCCCCCACTCGTGAACAAGACCCCAAGATACTTAAACTCCTCCACCTGGGCTAGGGTCTCTCCACCTACCTGGAGAGGGCAAGCCACCTTGTTCCGGTTGAGGACCATGGCCTCGGATTTGGAGGTGCTGATCCTCATTCCTGTCGCTTCACACTCGGCTGCGAACCGCCCCAGTGCATGTTGTAGGTCCTGGTTCGATGAAGCCAACAGGACAACATCATCTGCAAAAAGCAGAGATGAAATCCTGTGGTCCCCGAACCGGACCCCCTCCGGACCAGACCAGACTCCTACTCCGGTCACACAGAGAACGGACGGCCCTTAACAGGGGGCCCCGGACTCCGTATTCAGGGAGCACCCCCCACAAGACACCATGAGGGATGTGGTCGAACACCTTCTTCAAGTCCACAAAACACATGTGGACTGGTTGGGCAAACTCCCACGACCCCTCGAGCACCCTATGGAGGGTGTAGAGCTGGTCCACTGTTCCAGGACCAGAACGAAAACCGCATTGTTCCTCCTGAATCCGAGGTTCGACTATCGGTCGGATCCTCCTCTCCAGCACCCTGGAATAGACTTTCCCGGGGAGGCTGAAGAGTGTGATCCCCTTATAGTTCGAGCACACCCTCCAGTCCCCCTTTTAAAACAGGGGGACCACCACCCCGGTCTGCCAATCAAGAGGCACCGTCCCCGACTGCCACGCAATGTTGCAGAGACGTGTCAACCAAGACAGTCCCTGCACATCCAGAGACTTAAGGTACTCAGGGCGAATCTCATCCACCCCCGGTGCCTTGCCACCGAGGAGCTTACTGACCACATCGGTGACTTCGGCTTGGGTGATGGACGAGTCCACCTCTGAGACCTCAGCCTCTGCTTCCTCCACGGAAAACGCGGCGATGGGATTGAGGAGGTCCTCAAAGTATTCCTTCCACTGTCCTATGATATCCCCAGTTGAGGTCAGCAACTCCCCACCTCCACTGTAAACAGTGTTGGCAGAGACCTGCTTTCCCCTCCTGAGGCGCCGGATGGTTTGCCAGAATTTCTTCGAGGCTGACCGATAGTCTTCCTCCATGGCCTCCCCGAACTCCTCCCAGACCCGAGTTTTTGCCTCCACAACCACTCGGGCTGCAGCTCGCTTGGCCTGCCGGTACCTGTCAGCTGCTTCTGGAGTCCCGTGAGCCAACAAGGCTTGATAGGACTCCTTCTTCAGCTTGATGGCAGCCCTCACCTCCGGTGTCCACCACCGGGTTCGGGGGTTGCCACCACGACAGGCACCAGAGACCTTACGACCATAGCTCCGGGCAGCTGCTTCGACAATGGAGGTGGAAAATATGGTCCACTCGGAGAACGGCTCTGATTCACCAAAAATAAAATTCCACAATATTAATCATTCGTGCTAAATAAAACACTGAATAACACACTGGAGTCATATCAACATTTTATTTCATCAAAGTTCACATCTACTCATGGAAAATTTGTCATGCAATCTTTTTTTTTTTTTTTTTTTTACAAATCATAAAATAAAAAAAATGGTTGTCACAAAAAAAAAAATTACAAGCAGTACTCAAGTTCAAGATCCAACCAGGGGAATGTTTGTCAGCCCTTGTGTAGGTCAACATACCTGGACATTAAATTGATTCAAATCTTCTCATTTTTGTCACAAACCAGAAAAAGAAAACTTGTTGTAGCACAGTCTCAACTGTTTAAATCAGGGATGTTTCCATTAAACTGGACCTTGTGAGTTTGTGGTCAAGCTAGACTTCCTGAATGAGATCTTCCAAAGCGTCTTTCATGACTGATTTGTGAGATTTCATATGGTGTCTCAACGAACAAAGTACACTGAAACTTTTGGCACATGTACCACAAGAGTACGGCTTCTCACCTGTGTGAGCTCTCTTGTGGATCAAAAAATAACTTTTCTGACTGAAACGTTTGCCACATGTTTCACAAAAATAAGGCTTCTCACCTGTGTGAGTTCTCTTGTGGACAGACAAATGATATTTATCACTGAAACATTTGCCACAAGTTTCACAAGAATACGGCTTCTCACCTGTGTGAGTTCTCTTGTGGACAGACAAATGATATTTATCACTGAAACATTTGCCACAAGTTTCACAAGAATACGGCTTATCACCTGTGTGAATTCTCTTGTGGATCAAAAAATGACTTTTGTCACTGAATTGTTTTCCACACGTTTCACAAAAAAACGGCTTCTCACCTGTGTGAGTTCTCTTGTGGCCCAAAAGATGACTCCGTCGAATGAAGCTTTTACCACATGTTTCACAAGAATACGGCTTCTCACCTGTGTGAGTTTTCTTGTGGCCTGACAAATTAGTCTGTCGACTAAAACTTCTCCCACATGTTTCACAAGAATACGGCTTCTCACCTGTGTGAGTTCTTGTGTGGCTCAACAAAGAACTTTTCTGAGTGAAATATTTGCCACATGTTAAACACAAATAAGGCTTCTCACCTGTGTGAGTTTTCATGTGGACCATCAAACAACTGCGCTTGTTGAAACGTTTGCCACATGTTTCACAAGAATACGGCTTCTCACCTGTGTGAATTCTCTTGTGGATCAAAAAATAACTTCTCTCACTGAAACGTTTTCCACACGTTTCACAAAAAAACGGCTTCTCACCTGTGTGAGTTCTCTTGTGGGCCAAAAGATTACTCCGTCGACTGAAACTTTTGCCACATTTTTCACAAGAGAATGGCTTCTCACCTGTGTGAGTTCTCTTGTGGATCAACAAATAATTTTGGTGCTTGAAACTTCTCCCACATGTTTCACAAGAATACGGCTTCTCACACGTGTGATTTTTCACATCATGGACTTCAGTGTTCTGAGAGAGGATCTGCTGATTGTCTGGAACTTCTTCTGGTTCACTCAGGTCACTTTGCTCCTGAACCAAATTTAATCTACTTGGTAACTTCAGTGTGAGCTGCTCTCCCTCCTGGCTGATACCGAGTTCCTTGTTCTTCTCAATCTGTGGAGGTTCTGGTTCCTCCTGTTCCCCTTTAAACTGGAGAAGTCCTGGTTCTTCTGGTTCGTCTTTGATCTGAGGAGGTTCTGGTTCTTCCTTATCTCCACAGTCATTTGTTTCCTGTTTAAAGAGCTGCTCCTCGCTGTGGTCATGGTGCTGTGGGAGCTCTGGAGGAGCAAAAAAGCACAAGATGAAAGGCCAGTTCCAATACTTCCAGAGTTCCAGGATAAAAGGACTGGAGGACTCAGGTGATAAAACCTAAAACTTTCAATGAAATTTCAAGAACAACATACAATTGTTATTTTGTTGTTTTTTGTGAACCTTAAGCTGCTGGACTAACCATTAGGTTTTGGAATAGGTTTTTCGAGGTGAATATATCACTGATCTCTAATCTTCTGTTAACAGTTTACCATGCTACCTGGGATGAAGTGATCATGAAACTTCCTGTTTTTAAATGTTCTCAGGAAATGCTTCTTCAGAAAACAGGTTATAGTTCAATTAGGGATGGGACGAGATCTCGTGTCACGAGATCTCGCGAGATCGAAATGCCGCGAGATCTCGCAAGATCGAATGCCACGAGATTAGTACGTTTATATAAAGGCAATAACTCTTTATTAACTGGAATATTGACGGAATGATACATTACATGGCGCACAGCCATATAAACACGTGCAAAACCCTGAATATGCTCATATTCATATTTAAAAACCCGGTCGAAAGGGACATGAAATACTGTTCTGCGCATGTTCTATCCACAAGGAATCTTGGTCTTTTGAGTACACAAACTACTTGTGATATAGTTTAATTGATACCACGTAAAGAAAATGTGCGGAAACGATCGTTCAGTTCTTCTCTTTTATTGAAAAAAACGCTGCATCGCACCAATGCACATTTTACCACGTCTTGCTGGCTCACACTCTTTTTCTAACAACATGCAGAGAGGGCCTGCAGCGGCTGCGGTGCCCTTCTTCCTCTGTGGTGTCTGTGTAAAATAAGGTTGAACATGCAAACAGCACACCGAGTGGCATGAAGTGCAAATGCAGTCATGGCGTCGTTTGTACGCCGCGGTTTGAATGGGAATAGGCGAACTAGGCGGCCGCCTCGGGCGCAGTGTACAGCGAAGGGCGCCGTGGCCGTACAAGGGGCACCCCAACCCGACACTCCGTGCTCCGACTCTGCATGTGAGTACCGCACCGCTCCCCACACCTCAGCACCTAACCCCCCCATCCGGTCTCGCCTCGTCTCGATCTCATGGACACAATCTCGCGAGACATCTCGTCTCGTGGAATTTGTGTCTCGTCCCACCCCTAAGTTCAATCAGTTGTTTAAACATTCATGACATGGAAATTAAAAGTTTCAAGTTGCTCAAATTTAAATATTCATCAAATATATACTGTTTCTTGAGCTCCGTTCGTACAGAGCTCGGTGAGGAGCACAGTCACCAGGGAGGAGCTCGTCCGGGGAGGACTGGGCATCCCAGCTTGACTTCTGCTCCCACAACCTGTGTGTGTGTATTTATGTGTTTTTGTTTGTTTGATTGGGTGTGTACGTGCATATGTCTGAGTGTGTGTCCCTCCCTCTTGTGATTAGACCCAAGTGACAAATTATAGACGGACGAGCAACACCGTCCGTAACTAATCGTCATTTAATTTATTTTATTTTGAAAAGTGACCGGATTCTCTTGCCTTTTCTAAGTAAGTAAGCTTTATTTGTATAGCACTTTCCCCAGACCAGGGTCACAAAGTGCTTCACATAGAAATAATATGTACAAAATACAAAATACAATCACTAAAATAACATAAATATGCAAGATAAAACAGTACCATGCAGGCTAGAAAACAAATAGATATACAAGATAAAAACGGTACCATACAGGCTAAAAGGCTTGTTCAAAGAAAAAGGTCTTCAGCTGCTTTTTAAAAGAATCAACATTGTCCAGAGACCTGAGCCAGCAGGGAAACTCATTCCAGAGACGCGGTGCCACTGCCTTAAATGATCTATCCCCTCAAGTTTTGAACATGTGCGGGGAACCATGAACAAGTTTTGGTTGGAGGACCTCAAGCAGCGAGTGGAAACATAGGGCTGGATCAGGCCCCGATGTAGTCCCGTGCCTGCCCGTGTAGAGCCCGAAACGTCAAGACCAAGATTTTGAAATTTATCCTAAATGAAACGGGGAGCCAGTGCAGGTCCTTGAGTATGGGACTTATATGGGCTCTCCTACGAGTGCGGGTCAGGAGCCGTGCAACGGAGTTCTGGACAACTTGAAGGCGCGCCAGTTCTTTTTTGTTGAGACAGGTGAACAGGCTGTTACAATAGTCGAGGCGAGATGAGACAAACCCATGTACAATCAACTCCAACTCTTTGAAGGACACCATTTTGCGAAGTTTTCTGTTTCCGATTTCCTGTCTGGTCAGCTTGATCCAGCTTGACAAATGGTGCTCTCGGCGCTCACGGCTCGCGTGAAAAATAGAACGAAGCGGAGCGGGCGTGCTGCAGAGCACGAGCCGCGGCACCCTCCTACGCATTGTGTGCGGGGAGTCAGATAGGTTAACATGGGAGGCGATCAGAAACTCCATGCGCGGCGCTACCGCGTCCAGTGCGTTCTCCCCATTAAGCTCATCCACAGTGGGGGGTCTGGTGACTCAACTTCCTCTTCACAATATCCCACAGATTCTCTCTGGGGTTCAGGTCAGCAGAGTTGGCAGGCCAATTGAGCACAGCAATACCATGGTCAGTAAACCATTTACCAGTGGTTTTGGCTCTGTGAGCAGGTGCCAGGTCGTACTGAAAAATGAAATCTTCATCTTCATAAAGCTTTTCAGCAGATGCAAGCATGAAGTGCTCCAAAATCTCCTGGTAGCTAGCTGCATTGACCCTGCCCTTGATAAAAAACAGTGGACCACCACCAGCAGCTGACATGGCCCCCAGACCATCACTGACTGTGGTACTTGACATTGGACTTCAGGAATTTTGGCATTTCATTCACCCCAGTCTTCCTCCAGACTCTGGCACCTTGATTTCTGAATGACATGCAAAATTTGTTTTCATTTGAAAAAAGTACTTTGGACCACTGAGCAACAGTCCAGTGCTGCTTCTCTGTAGCCCAGGTCAGGCGCTTCTGCTGCTGTTTCTGGTTCAAAAGTGGCTTGACCTGGGGAACACGGCACCTGTAGCCCATTTCCTGCACACGCCTGTGCACGGTGGCTCTGGATGTTTCTACTCCAGACTCAGTCCACTGCTTCCGCAGGTCCCCCAAGGTCTGGAATCGGCCCTTCTCCACAGTCTTCCTCAGGGTCCGGTCACCTCTTCTAGTTGTGCAGCGTTTATGCCACACTTTTCCTTCCCACAGACTTCCCACTGAGGTGCCTTGATACAGCGCTCTGAGAACAGCCTATTCGCTCAGAAATTTCTTTCTGTGTCTTACCCTCTGGCTTGAGGGTGTCAATGACGGCCTTCTGGACAGCAGTCAGGTCGGCAGTCTTACCCATCATTGCGGTTTTGAGTAATGAAACAGGCTGGGAGTTTTTCAAGGCCTCAGGAATCTTTTGCAGGTGTTTAGCGTTAACTTGTTGATTCAGATGATCAGGTTAATAGCTCATAGAGAGTACCTTTTCATAATATGCTAATTTTTTGAGATAGGGATTGTTGGTTTTTCTTTACTTTTTGGCCAATATCATCAATATTAAAACAATAAAAGGCTTGAACTACTTCAGTTGTGTGTAATGAATGTAACATATATGAAAGTCTAATGTTTATCAGTACATTACAGAAAATGCTGAACTTTATCACAATATGCAAATCTTTTGAGAAGGACCTGTATGTAATGCCAGTTCTGTGGGTGACAAACTGCATGTCGCGCTTGAGTGTACAAATAGATAAATAACTGCTGTAAGAGAAAATATTTTGTAATATATTATAGAAAAAACCCTCCATGTACAAGGTGATTTGTTTATTTCACTCCAAAAACATGAGAACTATTTGTAAATTGGGTGCCTTGTTTTAAAAGGGGTTTTTCCTCTTTTTTGTTGAAGTGTATGTCTTTCTTTTGTTGAAGTATATCGTTAGCCTCATAGCGTAATTGCCTAAGTAATTTTTTGGCCAAACTGTGATATCTGCCTAACCTTACTCTCCTTTCACTGCTGCATCATCCTGTCTTATTGCCTATGTCCTCAGCCTATCAGAAAGTTTGTTAGAGTCCAAAATCACTATCTGCCTTAGTCATCTCTTTGACTTAGGCATTTTTGATGCGACACACAAACATGGCTTAAAGCGATACTTCAACATTTTGGCAAATTGGCCCATTTAGCACAATTCCTTAGTCATTTCGAACAGCATACTTACTTTTTTTGTGAGTGCGAGCTGTTGTTCATTCAGAGGTGAGTCAGGGAAGGTTTTCAGGAGGGACACAATGGAAGTGGATGGTATTTTTGTTCCCCCTTGTCAAACTCATCAAATACAAAATCCAACAACCCCAAAACACTTTGGTGGACATGTTATAATCCGCACATTCACTACGCTGTGGAACACCAACAAATAATATTGTAGCGTTACGACACTGAAGCAAATACTGGGAACTACTTTTTCTTTTGAAATCACTACGCCCAGACGCCATGTTTAGTAAGTAGTTCCGTCTTAGCAATCTTCACATAAACAACTCAATCTGGTAATTTTGCATTAATATTTCACAGCGTAGTGAATGTGTGGATTATAACGTGCCCATCAAAGTGTTTTGGGGTTGTTGGATTGTGTATTTGATGAGTTTGACGAGGGGAACAAAAATACCGTTCACCTCCATTGTGTCCGTCCTGAAAACCTTCCCGACTCAACTCTGAATAAACAACAGCTCGCCCTCACAAAAAAAAGTAAGCATGCTGTTCGAAATGACTAAGGAATTGCGCTAAATGGGCCAATTTGCCAAAATGTTGAAGTATCCCTTTAACACATGAGAAAGAGAGCTCTGCTGAGCCCAAGTGAAGCATTAAGTCTTCTCTTTGATTCATCTGGTAAGGTAGTTCATATTTCTTGAACTTTGTGGACACTAAATGTACTTTCACTTAATCAAAAGGATTAGGAATTATATTTTTAAACTTTTAATCTCATTTCTGCGACAAGGTATGATGTAGTGTAAGCTAGCTAACACTAGCAAAAGTGGTCTCGCTTCTGGTCAGAACAAATCTCTATAATCTGATTTTATAACTGTGTTATAACAACACAAAGGTCATAATTTCAACCAGAACATTTTATAATTTAGTGTAAAACACTTTTTTTGTTTTGTTTTGTTTAAATAGAGGTTCCTGACAAGGTCAAAAAGCCTTGATGTAATAAACAAATGGATGTGGTTCTTTTATGCATTTAAAGGGCAACTCCGGTTTTTTGACACCTGCACCTTATTTATAGGTGTGTCATGGTCATAAACTCACTCAGACAAACATGGTGCAGCTCGGAGTCCTTCAGAAGTTATTTAGATCCAACCGATTTACCGGGGGCCACAGCAAGGGAGCTTCAGCGCGGGACATAATCTCTGCAAAATGAGGCGACGGGAGAGCTCCAGCAACCGTGCCGCGGCCTGCTTCACGCGCCTCCGTGGTTATGCGGCAGGTCCCCGTGTGCTCCGCGGCCGGCACGGAGTGCATCTCCCCCCGGGAATGGAGTTCCGGAGCTCTCCCGTCAGCTGGAGGTTAGACCGTCGTGAGACAGGTTAGTATTACCCCACTGATGATGTGTTGTTGCAATAGTAATCCTATTGCTGTTGCTACTATTGCAACAACACATCATCAGTAGGGTAAAACTAACCTGTCTCACCACGGTCTAACCAGCTCACGTTCCCTATTAGTGGGTGAACAATCCAACGCCTGGTGAATTCTGCTTCACAATGATAGGAAGAGCCGACATCGAAGGATCAAAAAGCTTGGCCGCCACAAGCCAGTTATCCCTGTGGGAACTTTTCTGACAACTTGGTTAAGGTTAGACAAATAACACAACTTGGTTATGTTTACAAAAATAAAACAACTTTGGTTATGTTTGTATTTACATGTAAGTGAAAAAATGCCTAAGTCATGGCATATTCTGCCTAAGTCATTTTTATTTGTTATACAGTCAGTGTTGTTTCATTTTTTGTTGGAAACTTGTTCACACACACATCTGGTTGAACTTCCTAATACAATATCAATAAAAAAATACCAATGTGCTTGCAAAAAAATGTGTTTTTCTTGTTTTCCAAAAACATTATAATGACTTAGGCAATTATGCTATTAGGCTAACGATATGTCTTTCTGTTTGTCAGTAAGCCGTTTGTGCTCCGTACAATAGACACGGTGAAGAGGAAACCAAGAATTAAATGAAATGAAAAAATAACAATAAAAAGGCTATGGTAATAATTACCGTGGGGAATTTTACCGTGGTTTACCATTTTACTGGTAACCCTTACATCCCTATCTGACCTCAACCCAAGTTTCTCCCCAGAGACAAAAAGCCTGCTTCAGCCTGTGGTGGATAACATGGTGGATAACTTCTCCATACCTGTTCTGTATAAGTTGATTTGAGGATTCCAGTTGATTTCCAGCATTCTGCGCTGACGGTCAATCTCCTCCTCGTACTGAACCACAGCTTGTTGAAACAGGGTGAATATCTCCTCAGCAGCAGCAGTTAGTCTCTGGATGGTCAAGTCTCTCACAGAGTGGTGGGAATCGTCTCCTTCACCATCAGTAACAGTCACCTCAACAACATCCTCCTCCTCTTTAATATGTGGAGCTTCATGTTCCTCCTGCTCCAGACTGGAGCTTGTCTTCTGGTGACCACTGTGTTGCTGTAGACTCTCTGGAGGGAAACAAGACAAAAGTCACTGATGTGATGGATGTAAAGGTTTTACAGTGATGGATGGATGGAACAGGACAGGATACATTTGAAATAGATACATTGAGATACAAAAACTCTGCTTATGTCTGTGGAAATAACAGCAGCCGTGGGTTTAAAAAATAAATGAGGAAGCAGTCTGGATGTAGCATGAACCTCTCTCAGCTCAGGAAAGTCAGCATTTCTACATGTGTTGGAGACAGGCTTCTCTCTTTTGGGAGCAGATGTTCTGCTGCGGAGAAAATCCGCTCCGATGGGGTGAAGCTCTGAAACATAACGTTAGCGCGACATCACTTCTTATTAAAACACATCACTGTTATAACGTTACAG
Source organism: Salarias fasciatus (assembly GCF_902148845.1). Taxonomy (NCBI): domain Eukaryota; kingdom Metazoa; phylum Chordata; class Actinopteri; order Blenniiformes; family Blenniidae; genus Salarias; species Salarias fasciatus. The sequence continues at coordinate 27,342,929 of NC_043764.1, read as the reverse complement.
AAAACATGAAATGTCTGCTAAAGGCAGCTAATGAATCAAATCGTCACCGCTAATGTTAACATTGACAGCTATGAGTAAACAGCAAGTTAGCCCTCTATGCTAATATTATTAGCTTACCGAGACGACGGTCAATCATCGTTGTCATGAGCCACGACGTGCTTCTGTTTCGGCTGCTCATGCATCGCAGTTGTGCTGCCGTGGAAGGCAAGAGCTGTCCTGCAGATAGCTGCACTGCACACTTTTCTCTGAGGTTTTCTTGTCATGCTCCCACACTTTGGAGTGCCGCTGCCGCCATGTAGCCATGACACCAGTCAGGTGTCGTTGCGACTGACACGACTGCGACTGAGGTCAAGCCAGCACACAACTACAAACACTTGGTCAAGCCAGCCCACAACTTGTTTTGCGGTGCGCGCATTGATGGCACATTACGGTAAGAGCAACAAACGCCTCATTTCAAAGTAAGAGCAACCTTCCACAAAACCCGAGGACTTCAGAAATGCGCACGTCAATATCACGTATTCTTTCAAAGTAAAAGCATTTTACACGTTCGTATTTCAATTACATTCGGCCAAAAGTGAACATTAAAAAAAAAAAAAAAAAACTACCAGTTATAACTGGACCCTTCCACCTCAAGCTGATAGTACTACACCCCAGGATGACACTCAGAAAAGATCAACGCCATCTGATGTGGAATTTCAGAATAAAAGCCCTCCCAACTTTGACACAAACTGTATTGTATATACACAAAAATTAGTAGTTTATGGAAAAACTTCCTGTTATAACTGGACCGTTCCACCTCAGACTGATAGTATTCCACCCCAGGATGACACTCAGAAAAGATCAACTCCATCTGATGTGGAATTTCAGTATAAAAGCTCTCTCAACTTTGACACAAACTGTACTGTATGTACACAAGGATTTATACTTTATGGAAAAACTACCAGTTATGACTGGACTGTTCCACCTTACAGTGATAGTACTCGACCCCAGGATGACACCCAGAAAAAATCAGCTCTGTCTGATGTGGAATTTCAGAATAAAAGCCCTCCCAACTTTGACACTAACTGTATTGTATATACACAAAAAACAGTAGTTTATGAAAAAACTACCAGTTATAACTGGACCGTTCCACCTCAGACTGATACTACTCCACCCCAGGATGACACTCAGAAAAGATCAACTCCATCTGGTGTGGAATTTCAGTTAAAGTGTGCGCACGGGTTATTAAAGCGTTCCCTCGCTATAATAAGCGTGCAAACGGGATAAATAAAGTGGTTCAAGCGAGGGCACACCTCTCTTGATGAGCGCTCACCGAGATGATGTATGCTGCACGCAAATGCAACATTGACTGGCAAAGGAAACAATAGAAATGATTTATGCTCTTTTGTTTTATTTTCATATTGGGCTAACATACAAAGGGTTAGAAATATTGCTTCACTTGCATCCAATGGATTTATATTGAGTCTAAAAGCCAGCACACACTACAAGATGATCGGGCTGAATTTTGCCCCATCTCCTCCTCCCAATCGAAGCCGACAAGGTGTCGGGAGTATGCCGTGAGCGGTGTGTTCAGAGAGATCCTTTTCCGGTCGGAGCCGCTTGGGAGGCATCGGAAGGGGAGATCGTAGGTGATGATCATGTTTAATATTTCCAACCGCAAGCCCTGGAGAGGAGCCGATCAGCTGAGAGTCCACACCCTCGGAAAAAACCTCCATGATTGGCTGAGCAGCTAAGCTTCACCAAAGTGTTGATGCACTGCTTAAAAAAATCCCCCCTCAGCTGTCAGAGCTGGAGACATGTCTGTGAAATATATTCATTATATGACAGTGAAACAGAAAAATCAGAGCTCCTAAACCCAGCAGTGCAGAAAGTTAGTAATTAATCCTCAATATTTGTATCGCTCCTGGATGAACTATATTTCATTCATTCAGACGCAAACCCGATCTAATACATTCAACTGCATCTCAGCAAGTCCTGCAAAAATACCAATGTTTTAATTCATCTCCATTATTAACAATCACGGAAGAATGGGAGAAAAAAAAAGACTTTCCAAGGACTCCATGCCTTCAGAGCGACAGAGCGAACATATTAGGCATGTGCCGATATGAAAATTTGATATCACGATATTGGTGGCCCAAAATATCACGATTCACGATATTATCACGATATTTGGCGCGTTGCTTTTAATTCTATTGAAAATGCCCCAAAACATTGTGAAATCCATCAATATCTGTCAACAACACTGTACATTTTAACATGCCTGAGCACATTTTGATAAAGTAGAGGGAAAAAATGAAACTTTACTCTCGCCTATTTTTTTTTTCCAGATTCCATACTGAAAAACACCATGATAACAATGAAGTAGCCATAAAGCTGCCACTGACTGCATTCAGCAGCTCCTGTACTACAACTGGACCAGGTTTTTATGAGATCAGCATAAAGCACAGAGATTTTATAGTGTTTACTTTGGATAGAACCAGGAGAACCCTTCATTTGGCCATTTGGAGACCAACCTATGCCAAACTATAATAAGTAGGTTTATAACTTATTTGAAAGGAATCTGACTTTAAAATACTTTTAATTTCCACTACAGGAATCTGTATGCAATTCAGCCTTGGAATCTGTATGCAATTCAGCCTTTGGCTCAGATATTTAGCCACTATATCATACATTTCTGCAGTTTTTGTGCAGAAACTTATAATTTTGCACAGTATTGTGCACAGTATAAAATACTTTTTTAATAAATGACTGAGCCATAGCATTTAGTTTCCAACTGAAATATATTTATAATAATAAAATCAATACAAAAATAGCCAATTATATGACAGGGAAAACAAAAAAGAAATCCCCTTTGCAACATGTAAACACATGAAGAAAAAAACAAAAACAATGTGCAATAAGCTGTAGAAACGCACAATGAAGATAAATGTGCACGTTTCAGAATAAAAAATTGCCAAATATCACAGAAACAATCACTGATTGTGTGTGTCGCGTGTGTCTCGCTCTGCAGTGCGCACTGCTGCGTCTTTTAGAACCAAGATGGCGGCGGCGCTCGTGCGGTTATGCTAAAAGATGTCTCCCAGCTGGATGATGCCTCAGTCACGTGTATCATATCGTATGAACGCTCACCAGACGCGAATGAATGTCAACAAACTTTATTTAAACTCCCAAGATTAACGACAAGCCCACAAGATGGCGACAATAACATTCAGGCGCATGACGCGCTGTCACTACTGCAGAGGATTATGAAGTTAATTTTGGTCAGAGGAGAGCGTGGATAGATGGAAAATGACCACAAAACGGTAAGGAAATAAAACATTTTGTGTTTGGTGTGAATAGTTTTGAGATTTGGCGAAGAAGTGTGAGAGAAACGTGCAATCTGAGGCGCTGGCTGTGAAATGTAAAGATCGGTTTTGGGTTTGTTTTGCCGCTGACGGGAGGCGGTCGGCTCAGAGAAGATTCTGCCTGGTGTCATCTTAAAGAACAGGTTTTTCTAGTTTCACGCGAGGCCCAATACGTTGGGATGGAGCACACGGATCTCTGGTTCTGTTGCGTTTTGTGTCGGGATGTGCGCTGAGGGGGGCGGTACAGTGTCTGTCGGGCCGAACGCGTTAATGCCTCGTTTTAATCATCCTGGCATAAAATTACTTACTTTAGGGGTTTTCTATGGATCTGGGACTTTTGTGGTGGTTTGCAGTACATTTTGCTGCAGAGGCTTTGACACCTTGGGTAAGATCAATAGCTGTTTCGGTAATGGGCTTGTCTCCAGATGAAACAGACGATATCTTGTAAATGACGTGATATGATAATCTCGGCTGTCCAATATCGTAAATCGCGATTATATCGTAAATTGGCACATCCCTAGAACATATTATGAAACTTTTTCTAATCAAAGCTCAAGGTGTTTTTGTTCTGGCTTAAAATGTCCAATCTGGGCACCAACAAAAAAAAATTAAAATATTTATGAATTTAAGTAGCTTGTATTTTTAACAGACTTTTATAACTTGTTTCTACTGCACAAAATCACGAGTCAAAAGTACAAAGAAAAAAAAAACAAACAAAAAAACCCCACATTAATAAGCTGAATTATTGTCAGATGCGGGGGTAAATTATAAGAAAATTATGTCAAACTATGGTCCCCTCTTCTGTACTGTACCATTTAAACAACTTTCTGACAGATACTCTGTGCTCCGTGCGGTGGGGGGTGGGGGGTGGGGGGATAGACAGGACGGCTCTCAGCTGATCGGCTCCTCTCCAGGGCTTGCGGTTGGAAATATTAAACATGATCATCATCTACGATCTCCCCTTCCGATGCCTCCCAAGCAGCTCCGACCGGAAAAAAATCTCTCTGAACACACCGCTCAAGGCATACTCCCGACACCTTGTCGGCTTCGATTGGGAGGAGGAGATGGGGCAAAATTCAGCCCGATCATCTTGTAGTGTGTGCTGGCTTTTAGACTCAATATAAATCCATTGGATGCAAGTGAAGCAATATTTCTAACCCTGTGTATGTTAGCCCAATATGAAAATAAAACATCCATCCATTTTCTTTGCCGCTTCTCCCTTTCGGGGTCGCGGGTGGCTGGAGCCAATCCCAGCTGCTGCGGGCGAGGGCAGGGTACGCCCTGGACAGTTCGCCAGTCTCTCACACGGCTGACATAGACAGACAGACAACCATGCACACTCACATTCACACCTCGGGGCAATTTAGGGTGATCAATTAACCTGACATGCATGTTTTGTGGACCGTGGGAGGAAGCCGGAGTACCCGGAGGGAACCCACGCGCACACGGGGAGAACATGCAAACTCCACACAGAAAGGCCCAGAGCCCCGGCCGGTATTTGAACCCAGGACCTTCTTGCTGTGAGGCAAGAGCGCTAACCACCACGCCACCGTGCGGCCCCGAAAATAAAACAAAAGAGCATAAATCATTTCTATTGTTCCCTTGCCAGTCAATGTTGCGTTTGCGTGCAGCATGCATCATCTCAGATCACGAGCGCTCATCAAGAGAGGTGTGCCCTCGCTTGAACCGCTTTATCCCGTTCGCATGCTTTAATAAAGCGAGGGAACGCTTTAATAACCCGTGCGCACACTATAGAAGGCGTTCCCTCGCCTTCCCTCACCTTAATAAAGTTTTCTGCACCCTGACACCTGCGGGGCTCCGTAAAAAGCTACACAAACCACAGTTATATTAAAGTGTAAAGCAAATAAACCACTTCATACGTTTGCAGACACCACCAACACTGTTTCCTCTGTTTCTGACACAGATCAACAGTTTAATGTTGTTATGCTATAAATGACCTTTGATATTTAAACTGCACTATCTAGTGGACTGTTCAAGAATTGTCAATTCAGTAAAATATCACTGCTTTCTGACTGACTGTTTTGTGATCTTTCAATAATTGATTCATACATTACTACATTATGACAGGAAACAATTGACAACAAGGAAGAGAGCACATTTAAATCAATAGTTTAGCTTTAAATTTCAGAAAAAGAACTAGACTCATAAAAAGGCTTTCATTTGAAATACTATTTTTATCACATTTCATTAAACTATAAACAATTTCAAGCACAAGTACCTTCCATTTGTAAAAGGGGCTGACAACTGATTAAATTAATCCAATCTATGGAAGTATTTTTTTATTAATTGTGTAGAATATAGTCACTCTTAATCATACCATCAGCTGAAACTGAGGCTTATATCCAAAACTTTGGGAGGAGGAGGAGCCATGAAAAATAATCATTTCTACCTCAAAAAACAATGTATGTATATTCCTGTTTCTGATGTGACAAAACAGCGCCGACTTTACCACTGTGCAAATATTGATAGGCTTCAGTGCTCTTATAATGCCTTAAAGCCGAGCCATCCACGCCAACAGACAACACGAAATAGTTTAAAAAAATCGCCATATACATGACCTGTCGCCACTTTTTCACGTCATCCTCGAACTCTATAATAAGTCGCGGATGAGGCAGACTCGATCCATTTGTGTTTTTTTAAAGAGGTTTTCATTTATTCCCACATCATTTTCTTAGTTGTAAACACCGTGGCTGTGTTCGAAACCGCATACTTACCTACTACTCATACCAACTTATTGAGTATGCAGTGCGTTTACAATGGAAGTATGAGATTTTGAGTATGCGAGAAGTTCCCGGATGTATACTGCATTGGCCAGAAATGTTGAGTAGACATCATGTGTTCACTACTCATACTGAAATTACCCAAGATGCAACGCGACGGACAGCGGTTGCGGCCGGCGGATGTGGTGGTGGGGGGGCTCGGGTAGGGGGGCGGGGCCCTGGCTCCGTGATCTGGGTCCGGCCCTGGAGGGTGTGAGAAACTCTGCGCTCGCTGGCGGGCCTGCCGCTGGGGTGGCGCGCCGCACCGGGGGGCCCGGGGGTCAGCCGCCGGAACTGACTCGGTGCGACGCCCGGGGCGGGCCCGCTCCATAGGACCGCTGGGTGAGACCACGTGTCTCGGTCCCGCTGCCGAGCGGGTTGGCAGGGAACCGGTCGGAGAGGCGGGGGCGGCCGGCGGTGTGATCCGAGGTCACCTGCCGCCAGAGCCCAACAGGGCCTGGAGGCTGGGCCGCCGGGTCGGGGGAACTGACTGCAACGGTGCTGAGCGCCGTGCCGGGAGGGGGGCCCCCCGTGGCGGGTCCGGGGTTCGTGTGTACTCTGCTTCTCTGACACCTCCGTGCTGGAGCCGCTCACTGCGGCTGGCTTAAATTCGCTGAATTTGTCCGAACAAAATCATAAACGGTTGGTATTCGGACAAATAAACAACACACTCGGGCTCTAAACGACCACTTTGTTGCCTACTTTAAAAAAAAAAAAAAAAAAATCTGGATGAAGCTGTACATTTGAAGAGTTTAGAGCTGAAGTGAAATCAGCTTTAGCAGGTCGATTTTGGCTCAGGGAGCAATGTAGTATGCTGTAGTGTAAATGCTTTGCATACTGTCTGATGGACTGAGTATGCAGGATGCAGTATGGGTAGTATGAGTATGGAAGGATGTAGTAGGCAGTATGCGGTTTCGAACACAGCTCGTCAGTACCGTGTTACCGGAAGTGCTTCTCAGAAAAGGAAGTCCTGCCCCTTGGAAAATGGGCGGAGCTGAATAAGGCGAACAGTCTGGCATTATTTAGTTCACACAACAGTCTCACATGGCGGAGGAACTGGAAGATGCTCCGAGGAATATTTATAAAGCTGAAATGTGGACGCACTTCGGCTTTTACAACAAGAACGGAGGGACAGATAAGAGCCATTTGCAAAACGTGCTTTGCAAAAGTCAAATACAGCAGAAACAGCAACAACCTGTGTGCACATGTTGTGTACGTTTTTTTTTTTTTTGTTACTCATCCTAACTTTGTTTCCCTGAGGAATAAGCACAGTCTGTAATGATGTACCTTTTTTGATTCCCCTCTGCTCTGTAATATTTACCTCTCTCAGCTCTGAAACGTTTGTGTGAAGTTTCTAGTTTGACGTGTTTCAGACTTTGACTTGTTTTTCTCCAGCAACACTTGAACGCATCATTATTCACCATAAATATAGGAAAAGGTACAAAAACACAGTTATATTAAAGCGTAAAGCAAATAAACCACTTCATCCGTTTACAGACACCACCAACACTGTTTCCTCTGTTTCTGACACAGATCATCAGTTTAATGCTGAAGGCTTCTGCTTTAAAATCTCTCCTGTTATTTCACTGTGAACAAGAACTGCAGCTGCAGCCTCGTTTCGGTCTGCAAGCTTCAAAGAAATGTAACGATCCTCCACAAACACATTCATGTGTTCATTCTCACGTTTCAATACCTTTTCTGTGTAACTTGACTTGATGTTTCCACTTGATTTCCAGAAGTCTTTGCTGTCGATAAATCTCCTCCTCGAACGGAACCACAGTTTGTTGAAACACGGTGAATATTTCTCCAGCAGCAGCAGTTAGTTGCTGCTTGATAAACTCTCTCAAAGCCTGAACTGAACTCATTGTTGCTGCACGAGGTGAAATGTTTCCTATGTGAGACTCAACAACACAGCAGCCATGAGTTCTTCTTCTCTCGCTCTTTTGGAGGATCACAATCAACGTTCAGAGTCACACTGACTCCTCCTGGACTCAGGGGGAACTGCAGGTTATTACTCGGCTGAAATAATGCAGATGCATCTCTTTCACGAGTGGACTGTCATCTGTGTTTCAGAAGCATCAATTTAACTACATTAACATGCAATCCAATTTTGTGAATGGGAGACAACTATCTGAAGGTTTTTATTGTTTCAGAATTACAACTGAGGATTTTTTTTCCTGGATGAACATCAAAACATCATTTTGGTATGTTGTAGTTTTTTAGTTCCAAATGAAGCATTTGTTTGAGAAATGAATGGCATGTTTTAATATAGCTAATTACATTCAGAAATGCTACGTACATTTTATATTCCATTAAAGTTTGTGTATTGTATTTCAGCAGGTCGTGTTGCTTGGAAGCAAAAAAAAATTTTTCCTCCGAAGAGTGAAAAGAATGAAAAGGTAAATCCCACTCATTCATGTTAAATTAAAAAAAATAACGCTGACGAACAAAATCAATTAGCTTCATCTCAACAAATGCTGGACCTTACAAGAGGCAAAGAGGATTCCATTTAGGGCCTCCACCCTCTTCTCGTGAGGGTCTCACTCATATCGGGAGACCACCCCTTCTCCTACCAACAGGGACTTATTACTGAACACACATGAACAAGCTTTTATGCACAGAGAGAGTGTTCACATAGTGCTGTCCATGGTCCTGAAACAACATCGACATATTTTTACCAAAACTACCAATTGCCACACAGACTCTTATGCACACACACACCGATAAATAAGCATATAGTGTTGACATAGTGCTGTCCATGGTGTTGAATCTGCATACTGACCTCCAAAGAACATTGCCACCCAGCCACCCACCCACCCACCCACACACACACACACACACACACACACACACACATTTATGCACAGAGAAAGTTAACTTAGTGCCGCTGAAACATCAACATATTTACAATCTCTGAAGTTGCAGTGCTAACCACTCCTGCACCATGCCCCCCTGTCATTCTGAAGAGATTTTTGTAGTTTACTGACTCCTCTTTCATGTCAATCACTTGCTTTAACAGACTTAAAGCTCTTGTCTGGAGTTTTGAAAGAATGAGAGTTTTTTTTTTAATCCAACGTCTCAAGGTTCCGCCCTCCCTCTGCTTTCTGAGCAACCAAGCCACGCCCCTTCAATTATGCACGCGCATTATCCATCTGGTGAAAATGACAGCCTCCGAGTCCCAAAGACATCCTACATGTTTAGCTGTTTACGCTGGATGTTCAGCAGACAATGGATATATCCGAGGTAAGCGCGGCGGCTGCTGCGTAGCTAACTCACCTCTGCCTGGGCCAGTGCGCGTGCTCTCTGGCTGCATGCACACATTGATTGACAGCATGACAAAGCTGAAGCTCGAAATCTATTGGCTGAAGCTGACTGGCGCTTTTTCGGATAACATGGGGGTCTATGAGACGAAGGCGGAGCTCATAAATACATTTTTATATAGCTTTATCCTAATATTATATTGTAGCATCAAACCAGACTGACACATTTAAGCTCTGCTAAAAAATGATACATACATTGGAAACGAACAGAAACTCCGGACACGAGCTTTAACTTCCAGTTTCGATTAAACTCACACTCATATTGTTTAAACATATGCTGAAGAAACAGATGTAGAGACCAATACCAATTTCTTTTTATTTTTGTGTTTCAGATCAGATTTACTGTATTTCTCAGCATCCAAAAATTCGATCAAAGTGCAAGATGGCTAATATCGTGTCGTACTCTTGTGCCTCTGGACCAAGATTAATGAATTTCTTTCACCATGTGAACATAATATGTTGGAATAAAATCAACTGTTGGATGTTACAATATACGTCTCCATGATTCATGGAATACATTTATTGTTGAAATTCTAATTTTACATTTTTGAAAAATGGAAATTTAATGGGGAAAAAAATTTGACTTTTCAAGCCCTGTTCAGAAGATCTTCAAAAATTGTTGCTTCTCACTCAACATAAATGCTGTGAATTTGGGAATGAAGCCAGTCATTAACTCGTTCAATAGTTAAAATCTAGTGCACTGATTTTTTTATAAATCAAATAAGAGCTCCTTCTGGCATGATTACAGGTGACCCTGTAAAACTCAGCTCCACCTTTAGACTTCATAGCTCAGATAACAATGATTATGATATTACCTCATGTTTGGACTATAAAACAATAACAAAGTTACTGGCTAATAGACTCGAAAATGTGCTTCTCAGAAATTACTAACACACACCAGGCATCATTTGTGAAATCAAGATTTGGTACTGAAAATGTAAGGCATGCTTTAAATATTGGGCATTTTCTCAACACCTACAACGATCCAACACTCATTATTTCACTGGATGCCAACAAGGCCTTTGACTGAGTGGAATGGTCTTTTCTCTTTTCAGTGATGAATAACATTGATTTAGCCTCTAAATGCAGATGACGATCACCGCTAGCAGTGATAATGCCACCTGCTGGAACACTGGAGGAAGGTGCAAATGCTCTGATCAGGCTCAAACGAACAACACATTTTTCAAAACAGATTAAAAAAGCAAACAAGTTAGAAATAAAAATGAAATATGCTTCTCTAAGAGTCATTCAGCAACCATGGGATGCCATTTATGTCAATCATCAATTTTTTTTGTGACAGAACAGAACCTAAAATTTTTCTGAAGCACAGTCACAGTGTCTGAATCAGTGACGTTTCCTTTGAACTGGATGATTTCTTGTGATTTTTGGTTCAAGCTGTGCTTCGTGAATGAGATCTCTCATCAAGTCAATTTACAGATGATACTATCATTTTCTTAAAATACTCTACCCAAATACTTCCTGCTCTAAGCATTATTAACGTCTTCTCTACCTGAATGTAAAAAAATGTCAGTTAATGGCAATAAAAGATTCGGCTCTTCACTCAGTAGCAAATATCCCTGTCAAATCTTCATCGTTACAGATCAGAAAGCGAGAAGTGATCTGAATTTTACCTCAATTACAGAAAAAGCTCAAAATAGATTTCGTCTTTGGCTCCTAAGAGACCTATCATTAAGAGGCAGACCTTTAATAATAAAAGCAGGAGGATTATCAAGACTTACTTACGCAGCCCTCTCATTACATATTGACAATAAAACTATCAACTGCAGAGATCACATGTTCAGTTTTAAATGGAAAAATAAAACACATTACATAAAAAACTATCTGTTGTCATGAACACATTATGAGAATGGGGGGCTTCATTTTTTGGACTTTGATTCTTTCAACAGCACCTTTGAGATCAATTGGATCAAACATTTTCCGAAAAAACCTGATTCAATATGGAACTGTATCTCCAATCATATTTTTATTAAAATTGGTGGTCTGAAATTAATTTTAGCATGTAACTAAAATATAGAAAAAAATTCTTATTCACCTCTCCAACTTTCACAAACAAGCTTTGCCTGCATGGTCAATGATATACAAACAATTTTTCACCTCACCTTAACTTTATATAGATTAGCAAAGATATACTTTACAAGAACAGATCCATATTCTTTGGGGAGTGGCTTACAAACAATATTATTTGAGTAAGAAAACTATTCAACAATGATGGTTCTTTATTGTCGTATCAATGTGCTATAGTCTTTGATGCTGTTCCTTCTTAGCCTGGCACGCCAGACTGTCTCTCCATGCTCAGGGATACATAAGGGAAACTTGTCTGTAACACATAAAGTCAGTCTGGCATGCCAGGCTAGTTCCATCTGGTGTACTCATGTTATTCAAGAGTGGAGTGTCTGTCTCTGAACATGATATTTCTTGAACTGATGTAACGGTGTTTTTGGTAAAGTATGCTTCAGCCCATCTACCTGAAAGAATAATCCGTGCTCTTCTCCAAAGTAACATTGTCTCTGTTTCTCCTGGTATATCTTACTGGAATAATCGTGTGTAGAACTTATGTTGGGAAAAAATTTGGTCTTTACCCCAAAAATGTTTTGTGGTTAATAAGATCAAAGAAGTTTCATTTAAAATCATTCATCATCGTTACCCGGTTAATTTTTCTTAATCAAGTTCAAATTGAATGATCTAGATGTAAATTGTGCTTTTTGTGACTCCCATACTGAAACCGTCATCCATTTATTCTGGAGATGTAATTATATACGTAAACTATGGCAACACATTTGTAGACTTCTTTTAGATAATATCTGCAGTGACCTTAAGCTCCTCTTGCAAATTATCCTTTTTGGTTTTGCAAATAATGACACTCCCAATGAAAAATATGTTTTAACTAACCTCATTTTAATTCTGGCAAAATTTTACATCCCCAAATGCAAATTTGCCAAGGTGAAGTCCATTTGTTGTGTTTTTATGGAAGAACTGGAGTTTTATTTCAAATCAATATCCCATGCTAAAAGCTGTAAAAACGATGAATCTGTGCTGCCATTTCAATATCTTTCAGTATCAAGTTCTTTGCTTCCCATGGTATACTTTATCTATTATTATTATTATTATTATTATTATTATTATTATTATTATTATCTACTTTCTATCTTTTTTTTTTTAACTATTTGTGTTCTGTATCCTTTATTTGTCTTTCAATTGTTAATGTAGTCTTTACACTGTCTATCGCACTAACTCTATATACGAGGGGGGACCCAAAAGAAACCGGACTGTGGTTATAACTTTTAATTTTTTTTTATCTTCACATTTAATCAAAACTGTCACCTTGAAAGTCTTCTCCTTCAGCTTGAATACAGCTCTGCAGCCGAGATTTCCATTGCTCAAAACAGTCAGCATGCTCCTGCGTGATGGTCACTTTAAAAGCTTTCTTCGATTTTGTTTGCACCTCTTCCACGTCATCAAATCTCCACCCCTTCAGTTCCTTGTTCATTCTTGGGAAGAGAAAGAAGTCGCACGGAGCTAAATCGAGGGATTACGGCGGATGGGGCAGCAGGGCCATACCATTTTTCATCAGGAACTGTTTTACGTACAGAGCCCTGTGCGGAGAACAGTCCCCACTCTCCCACAGCGCCGGCCGCTTCAGCCTGACCGCCTCCCGGAGCCGCCGCAGCAGTGATGATCTTCCCAAACAGCCTCCATCGTCCTCCAGCTGCCTTTTCAGCTCCTGGCACATGTCCACGCCAGTCTGTTTCTGCTCCATGGTTAAGAGGCGAGGGACCATTTTGGGATTTCTCGAAGAAGGGAGCGGGACTGTAAACGCTGCGTGTGAGCTGCCTGTGTGTCTTTGGGAGGTGAAATATTTCACAGTTATGCTTAAGGCTATGCTATAGCGACATATAACGGCCAGAAGTCTGAAATCATCTTGGTTTTTTTTTTTATAACCACTGTCCGGTTTCTTTTGGATCCCCCCTCGTAATGTTGTTCCGGCGATTCTTTCGTGCCAATGTCCAATAATATGATCATAAGAATCGCCGTTTGAGAGGAGGTCCCGACTCGCAGATGCTGAAGCACTTGCGGAGATATTTCCTTAGTTTCAAAGTTCCAAATTTATTTAAACAAACCAAAATACTCTCCATGGTTGACTTAACTAAAACGAAACGAAACAAATCAAATCTTTTTACGTTTTCCACTGTTTGCTGTGTTTGCTGCATTTACTGCAGTCGAAAAACTGTCTCTCCCCTTCCTCATTCCACACCTCACCAGAACTCCTCACACCTGCACTTTTATCCTGATTTCGGAGAGGAGGGCCTGACTGGGAGGTGGAGAGATACAGACCAATATTATTATTATTATTATTATTCCTTTATTTCAGACACAATAGGTCCATATTAGAAAAAGACATACAAACAGATAATTAAAAAGCTTTTTTAAACAGGCTCAAATACCAATGAGTCCAAAAACTAGAAAAGTATCTCACTGAGCTCAGTCCAGCGTTGGTCAGTGCGGCTATAATGCTGTTCTCAGAGTCAGACAGCCTGCACTTGCACCGGTACATCAGGTTTCACAGCATAGCAGGACAGGTGGGCACCCCTGCATTCACAAATATTTGGCTCGCATTGCTCCATCGCGGAAACCTTAACAACATGCGCATGGCATCATTGTATGCCACGCTAAGTCTGTGCATACTGCTGCTCTTATAGCGCCTCCACAGGTGAGCTGTATACATTCGAGTACAGTAGGCCTTAAAAAGTGTGATCTTCACCGCTGGTGTACACATTCCAAATTTGCGGATCAGCATATTGGCCTGTCCACTGTCTATAAATGTCTCTATCATCCGACAGGTCTGCAGTCACGTAGTGCCCCAGGTACTTGTATTCCTCAGTGACCATTAGTCTATTACCCGACAGAAAGAAGTCTGGAAAGGTCAGTTTAGCGGACCGAACGATCATAATGGTGCTTTTCTTTGAGTTATATTTTATATCAAAGTCAGTTCGATTCTTGTTGCACACTTCTAACAGCTCCTGTAGTCCAGCGCTATATGGACAAAAAATGACAAGGTCATCAGCATACATCAGATGGTTGATGACATTATAACCAACCCTGTAGCCTGTTCCACAGTCATTTAACAGTCTTGATAAGTCGTTCATATATACATTGAATAAAAAGGGAAACGAAATGCTGCCTTGCCGCACCCCATTAGACACACAGAAAGGCAGAGAGACACAATTACCCCACTTTACAAACATTAACTGGTGGGCGTACCAAAACACAAGGATCCTCACCAGGCATTTTGGAACACCTCTGTTACTCAGTTTCTCAAACAACTTTTTATGATTTATATAATCAAAGGCCTTAGATGCATCAATAAAACACATGAAGATGGTATTGTTGTGTTTACTATAAAGATCCAAGATTTCTTTCAAAGCAAAGATGCACTTGACTGTTCCATGCTTGGGTTTAAAGCCAAATTGCTTGTCAGATGTTAACAGATACTTTTCCATCTTGTTCAAGACAGCCTTCAGTCGACATCTAATCTAACCCGACCACTTTTATCATACTTTTTATTCAATAGCACCGCAACACCTCCAGGAATTCTGTCACGGAGTATCCTAGTGCTACAGTCGGTAGTCGATTCCCTTGCGCCATAGACTTCCTTATGTACTGAGTTGAGCTTTCCCAAATCCTGCTTAGGCAGAAAAGTCTCCTGCATCGCATATATCACAGGTGTCCAACAGTTTGTTTACAACAAGGCGCCGAGCTATGTCAGCTTCATCATGCCGAACACGCAATCCACGAACGTTGTATGACCCAATTTTGAGGTTCATGTTGTCAATTGTGGTTGCACACGAGCACTAGCCTCGCTGATAGCTGGAGGAGCCACGGGCATAACCTCAGGTACAGAGCTGCGTTGAGTATCCCCGCCAACTCCCTGGGGCATGCTACTGTTAGCTTTCGACTTGCACGCCTCATAATAACGGCGAACATAAGATCCAGCAGGCCACAGTTGCGCATCGTAGAGTTCGGATACTTCATCACACTCTGCTATCACATGAAATGAACCAAAAGTGCTACGAGATGATGCTATTTTGTTACAAGTCACTGCTTTCCCCAGCTTTTCTGACAGATACATTGTAAATGTATGCTCGTCTAAGTCAGGGGAAAATCTAGTAGTGAAGACACTCACCAGTTTGGTTCTGACCACTGGGATGTTACTGCTCTCCGCCCCGGTGCCAATTATTTCAACTTTCCTCCTCTGCTGCTCCCGTTTTGAGTGACTCTGCACAGCTCTTGGTTGGATTGCAGCTGTGCTGGGTCGCTTGATCTTCCCTTTCTTCAGCATGGTGCTCCACGCTGGAGACTGTGGAGTGGCATTCACAGCCTCACTCGGTCCGGGAGCTCCACTCTCCTCGTTCCTCAGCAGCAAACCAGCCGATGCTTGCGCAGTCAGCGTCTCTGCTGACGATGCGGTGCCAGCAGTGTGGACTGGCCCCATGTCCTCGTGCCAGGTCTGGGCGGATAGCACGCGCACTCGTTGCCTTTCCAGGGATGCTACGCGCAGTTCCATCTCCGCCGCAGACGACCTCTGGTTGGCATATTCGCTTGTGTGAGTTTCCAGAGTCGCCCTCAGATTAGCCACCTCCTGGCTCAGCTGTTGCACCCTGTTGAGTAGCGCAGATGCGTCCACATGTTGGAATCCAACAGGAGGTAGCCCATCCAGACTGTGGGAGACAAATCTGGGAATATTTTCGCCACACTCATTAGGCACTTTCAGGCAGTCTTTTATGTTGTTATTATCTTTCTGAGGCCCTTTGTGCTTCACACAATGCACTGAAGTAGGGCACAGTTCAAACAGCAAGCGCTTGGACTCTTCAATCCATTCAGACGAGAAATTGTTTGACACCAACAGAACAATTTCATCATGGGCCAGAGTTCTCATTTTGACCACAATAAAATTCAAAAGTTCATCCTCAATGATTATTTTTCCATCAGTAGTTCTGTACACGCAAATCTCAGTTTTTGTTCGTGGGCAAGCAGCTCCTCCAACACGCACAGCTGCACCCGATGCCATCTTGAGATCTACGAGGGTGGACCCAAAAGAATCCAGAATTTGACTGTAACTTTTTATTTCTGACATTTCAAAATAAAACATCACTGTCGCCTTCAAAATAGTCTCCATCCGCATTAATGCAGCGCTCCAGCCGTGTCTCCCACTTCACGAATGCGTCATCAGACCCGCGCGTAATTGTGCCATTTTTTGTCGGCTGCAATTTTTCTGTCACCTCCTCCACATCTGCAAACCGCTGTCCCTTCAGCTCTTTCTTCAACTTGGAGAACTAGAAAAAGTCACTCGAGGCTACATCTGGCAAATTAGGCAGATGGGAGATTAGATTCATCTCATTCTTCGCCAGAAACTGCGTGACACGCAGCGCCGTGTCCGCTGGCGCACTGTCGTGGTGGATCAACCGGGCTCCACTCCACCACTACGCGGGCCGCTTCCTCCTCACATCCTCACGGAGCCGTCTGAGGACTTCCATGTAGTAGTCCTGATTTACAGTCTGACCTGGAGGGACAAACTCGCTGTGGACGATACCCTGGACAGTGAAGAAGCAGCTCAGCATTGTTTTCATGGCTGAGCGGACCTGACACGCGGACATCTGGCCCTTCTTAAACCACCCGAACCACTCATGGACCTGAGTCTTCCCCAGAGCATCATCCTTGTAGGCTTGCTGCAACAAGGTGAGTGTTTCTGCTGCTGTTTTTTTCCCAGCAAAAAGCAGAATTTAATGTTTGCGCGCTGCTCTGGCTTCCCAGTCAATGTCGCCATTTTGGAAAAAAATCGCAGACAGCAGCTGCACTCTGTTACTATAAATAGCGCCTGACAGGCGTCAGTGTCACTCTCGGAGCTCAGATTTCTCACAGATGTGCACGAGACTTACCTGCAGCACATCTGACGGCCAGAAGTCGGAACTCATTATTATTATTGTTTTCTGACCAAATTCCGGTTTCTTTTGGGTACCCCCTCGTATTCTCCTGCTCCTCCTGCTCCTCCATCTGAATCCCAATAATTATCTATAAGCATAAACAAACACAATCATTATTTCTTACCATAACTTAAATATATATCAATTAAACAAATTAAATTTACTTTCCTAATTGGCTCCAACAATTGTGCTTTGTGAATCAAGTTATTTAAAAAAAACAACAACACAAGTACAGCACACCGCGAGGGTCAGAATAACTCGACAGTCGCTGGGCAGAAATGATAGAAAGCATGAAAACAAAAGCCCACATGCAATTCTGAATTTTCTGTCAGCCACTGGAGGGTGTGGGGTTTTAACAGGGCAAATTGTGCTTAAACTGCTACTGGTACTTGGTGGGTGTTAATTTTACTCCCTGGTGCCAGCACACAAAGGAGTAAAAAAGTCACGAAAGAGCAGATAAACATGAAAAACAGGCAACTTCATAACAAACTTCATTGAGCAGGTCAGGGCCAAAAAGGATATTAAAAAGGCACATGATGAAGGAATGTCTGCAAAGGTGGGATGTTGGTGGAAAACACAGTCACATAAGCTGGTTTTCCAATTTCACAAATCCAAAAAGCTTTTCACAAATCAGAAACAGTGTTTTAATAAAAGTTGTATTTTCTCATGTGTCCTAATTGTTTCAGCCAGAGGCTTTAGACCAGGGGTGCTCAACCAGTCGACTGCGGAGTGTCACCAGGTAGACCACGAGGTGCAGGGGAAAAAAAAAAAAGTTTGTGCGGTAAAAAAAAAAAAAAAGAAAGAAATGTGCGCGCGTGAGTGAGTGTGTGTGTGCGCACGCAGCGCTTCAATCATGAGAAACAGCGGTGCAGCTGCGGGGGTGGCACCCCCTCCCATAGATATATATATACTACAAACACTAGATGGCTCATGCGCGCTGTAACCCAATGGACTCTATACACAACTTCACCACTTCCTGAACTTCAGGAGTCTCCTTGTTTCCTGTCTTTCAAGATAGGGCGAGCTGATTAATCCAGGTGTCCTTGACCTCTGTAACAACAACAGACACACTGTGGTGCCAGAGACAGGGAGTCGGAGGCAGAGTGATCTGCTCAAACGGAGCTTCTTTATTCACAGTCATAACACACACACAAAAAGAGCGCGCACAGCAGCGCTTTATGTAAGCACACATAACCCGGCCCTAAGTCCGAGTGGTGGACTCTGTCCATGTGATCACCACACAAGCCCCACCAGAATTCACCCATAAACAAAGCCCTCGCGACAAGGGGGAACAATCGGACGCCCCAGGTGGCTCCGGGTAACTCGGTGTTGGGGTGAGGGGGGGGGTGCGGGACCCGGGGGGAAGGGCGGTGCAGAACGTTCAGCAGCGTCTGCTGCGGGGATCGGTGACAAGGGAGGGGGAACTGGGGGAAGCACAGTAGGGGGGCGGCCCCGACGCGGAGTCTGGGTCAACAATGGGGGACAGTCCAAGTCCAAGCAAGCGGGCTTCAACCTGTCCACCGAAACCAACTCAGCCCGGACACCCATGTCGATGACCAGCTGCTTGTCCCTGTGCTCCAGGACTCGAAAAGGGCCATCGCAGGGGGGTTGAAGGGGGCCGCGGTGAGCGTCGTGGTGGACAAAAACGTACTGGCGGAACCCAGGTCCGCTGGCACCCACGACGCCGGGTTGTCGTGCAGGGGCAGGAACTCTCAACGTCTGTCCACAGACCAGCTCAGCCGCCGAAGACTGGAGATCCTCCTTAGGCACCGTCCTGAGTCCCAACAAGACCCAGGGAAGCTTGTCCACCCAGTTGTCAGTCAGTGCGGCCCGCAGAGAAGCTTTCATAGACCGGTGGAACCTCTCACACAGGTCGTTGGCTTGGGAGTAGTAGGCGGCGGTGCGGTGCAGCTGAACACCCAGATTCTCCACGACGGCGGGCCACAGCTCCGACGTGAATTGGTCGGAGCTGGACCCCGGAGGACAGGTCGATGGGGGTGCCAAAATGGGACACCCACGAGCTTATAAAGGCGTGGGCAGTGTCGGCGGTTGTCGTGGAAACGAGTGGAACCGCCTCGGACCACCGCGTGGTCCTGTCCACCATGGTCAGCACGTACAAGAACCTGTGCGATGGTGGAAGCAGACCCATCAAATCGACATGGACGTGGTCAAAACACCGGTCTGGAACCGGAAAATTCTCCAGCGGAGCCTTTGCGTGGCGGTGTATTTTAGTGTGTTGACAGTTCACGCAACTGTCAGCCCAGGCCCTCACGTCGTGTTGGAGGCCCCACCACACGAACTTTGCGAACACGAGGTGGACAGAGGCTTTCCTGCCCGGGTGTGAGAGGTTGTGTACAGCCTCGAAAACCACGCGTCTCCAGGAGGCCGGTACGAGCGGGCGCAGTTGGCCTGGCCAGTGGAAACATCGCAAAGCAGCAAACAATAGGCAGACCCGAAACGCACGTTCGCCAAACAGAGACCCGAGTCTGCGGTCTCAAAGCTTGTCACTTCCTAATCCGAGGCCTGGTCTGCTGCCATACGGGTGTAGTCGAGGGTCAGCTGGACCATCCCGATTGTGGCCCTGGAGAGACAATCCGTGACCACGTTTGATTTACCCGACATGTGTCGGACATCTGTGGTGAACTCAGAGATGTAAGCGAGCTGCCGTTGTCGCGCTGACTGGGGGAATCCTTCATTTTGGGAATCCCCAATCGGTAGAAACGGGCTACAGAGGCCTCAAAGTGACCCCAAAGGAAATGGGGCCCCTCTATTTGGGCAACTTTGCGTTTTGGGCTAACTGGTAACCTGAAATCACCCAAAAGTAGTCTGTCTTTTGGGCAACCGCCGGTAACAACAGGCTACTTTCTGTGATGAGAGCCAATGGACTCTAGGTGGACCCGTCTTCAAATTTTTCTGTTGGCCACCCCCCTTAGGTTTCGGTGCCTCCCCTGGCCCCGCCCACATCAATAAGGGGTACTTCTGCTCCAGTTGGGGACTTCCTGCCCAAAGTGTCCCGTTGGCCCCTGGGAGCGATGTCATGGCCCCGCCCACCTCAATAAGGGGCACCCCAGGTTGATTTGGGTCACTTTGTCCCAAACGCTCCCGTTGGCCCCGGGGAGTGATGTCATGGCCCCTTCCACCTCAATAAGGGGCGCCCCAGGTCATTTTGGGACACTTTGTCCCAAAATGCTCTGAAACGACACGGCGGGCCTGCAGGTGACTGCTCTCGGCCCCTGGGGTGTGTACACGTGTTTCCAAGTGAACCACAGGTCATAGGTAATTTTGGGTTACTCTTACCGTTAAAAAAGTTGCCTTAAATGAAGACTTTCTTCTCGGGTTACTTTTAAACCACAGAAAGTAGCCGTAAATGAAGAGGTCACTTTGCGTACGTGTGTTTGAAAGTGAACCAACAGTAACGGGTAAGTTTGGGATACTTTTTCCAATAAGGAAGTAGCCTCAAATGAAGACAAGGTCTGGGCTCTCTAGACCTCCAAGGCGAAGGAGGTAAATTTAGGCAACTTTTCCCATTGAAAAGAAGTAACCCTTAATGAAGACTTCGTTTTAGGCTGCTTTTCAAGCTCCATAAGTAGCCCAAACTGAAGAGGTCACTTGGGTTTTTGTCATTGCAGGAGACCCCCAGGCGAAGGAGGTAAATTTGGGTTACTCTTACCATTAAAAAAGCTACCTTAAATGAAGACTTTCCTTTTGGGTTACTTTTCAACCACAGAAAGTAGCTGTAAATGAAGAGGTCACTTTGCATACGTGTGTTTGAAAGTGAACCAACGGTAATGGGTAAGTTTGGGATACTTTTTCCAATAAGGAAGTAGCCTCAAATGAAGGCTCGGTCTGGGCTCTCTAGACCCCCAAGGCGAAGGAGGTAAATTTAGGCTACTTTTCCCATTGAAAAGAAGTAACCCTTAATGAAGACTTCATTTTAGGCTACTTTTCAAGCTCCATAAGTAACCCAAACTGAAGAGGTCACTTGGGTTTTCGTCATTGCAGGAGACCCCCAGGCAAAGGAGGTAAATTTGGGCTACTTTTCCCATTAAAAAAGTTGCCCCAAATGAAAATTTTCATCTTGGGGTACTTTACAACCACAAGAAGTAGCCCAAACTGAAGGGTCACCCCAGATCATTTTGGGACACTTTGTCCCAAAGTGTCCCGTTGGCCCCCGGAGTCACGTCGTGGCCCCGCCCCTTCCATAAGGGGCACCCCAGGTCAATTTGGGACAGCTTGTCCCAAACTCTGCCAAAATGAAACAAAGTGCCCCTTACTGAAGTAGGCGAGGCCACCACAACCGCCCCCAGGGTCAACGGGTGGCTTTCCAGATGTTTTGGGCAAAAGTGTCCCAAAATGACCTGGGGTGCCCCTTACCGAAGTGGGCGGGGCCATGACATCACTCCCAGCTACTTTGGGAGCGTTTGGGACAAAGTTCCCCAAAATGACCTGGGGTGCCCCTTATTGAGGTGGGCGGGGCCATGACATCACTCCCAGCGACTTTGGGAGTGTTTGGGACAAAGTTCCCCAAAATGACCTTATTGAGGTGGGAGGGGCCATGACATCACTCCTGGGCGCCAACGGGAGCCTTTGGGGTGCTTTTGGTCCAAAGTGCCCCAATATGAACTGGGGTGCCCTTTTTTGAGGTGGGGGATGGGAGGGCTGCTCTCACAGCCAGCCTGCAGCCTCCGTTTTCTCTCAGAGAAGAGTCGACCGCCCATTCCCCACTGGAGTCCCCTAAATGATTGACACTTCATTTTAGGATATCCAAAAACTGACAGAAAGTGACCCAAATTCACAGGGGGTGACCTTGGCTACTTGGGAAGGTTGCACGAGTCCGAGACCCAACAAACTAGTCGAGCGCGGAGTCATGATGCGCATACTCAGCTTTCAACCTTCTAGTTCAAAGCGTTTGTGAACCAGGAACAACAAGAGACTCAAGGCTTGACCTCTCAGCCAAATAGGGTTGACCTTTCAGACCTGGGAAAGTCACAGGAGCACGACACGCAGCACAGTGGTTGCACGTGATGACACAGTGTGCATACTCAGTTTTCAACTTTCTAGCTCAAAGCGTTTGTGAACCAAGAAAAAAAGGGACTTAAAGCTTGACCTCTAAGCCAATTAGGGTTGACCTTTCGTACTTGGGAAGGTCACAGGCGCACGACACCCAGCACAGTTGTTGTCACGTGGCGACACGAACCATATATTCAATTTTCAGCCGTCTAAGTCGAAATGTTCATGAAATATTAAAGATAATTGGTGTTCCCAATAGGGGGACTCTTAACTGCTCCAGGTCAAAAGGGGCTACTTCAGGAATCGGCCTCTTTTTCGGCGCCGCGACGCCCCCCGTGACCCTAGAGACCCCAGATTCGGAGTGTAGGATGGCGTTGGGCCCCTCTACCAGGATACGAAAGAATTAACTCGCCATGCCCCTTAGAATGTACTTTGACCCGGATGAGAGAACTGCTTCAGCAGGCTGTCAGGCCCATCGCCCCAGACACCATTCTGACAGAGTTGCTCCGAATAGAGCAGGTGGTTTTGCAAAGGTCCGAGGAGGCTGATTTTTTTAATACATGGTAGAGGGGCCCGGGATGAGTCCAGGGGCATGGGTTTGGTGCCGATCAGACCTAGACTTTTCTGTGGGCAGGCCTTTGAAAAATCGCCTTTCTGGAGCTTCTACGGCTTGCCGTTTGCAAGCAATAGCACCGAACCACTTGAAAATTGGCCTCTGGGCCTCATTTCAGACCTAGATTCAGCACGCCGAGTCCCGTCTCTCTATGCATGCCGGAAAGCTAACTAGCTTCGGGGAGGGCGTATCGAGATGGGACCAACAGCCGCCCGCACGGCTTCATCCGTGAAGTAACATAGTCGAGAATTGGGTTAACGTTTCAAGAGGAAGCCATTTTGAGCAGTGTTGTTTTTTTTCAATTTGGGTTACTCTGAGCGTTTTCAAAGTCCCCCAAACTGCAGAAGGGGTGACCTTGGCCACTTGGGAAGGTCGCATGATTTCCGAGACCCAGTACAGTGGTCCACCGTAAGGTGATGATGCATATACTCAATTTTTAACCTTTCAGCTCAAAACGTTTGTGAACTGTGATTAAAAAGGGACTTATAGCTTGACCTCTAATGCCCTGATGGTTGACCTTTCGTACTTGGGAAGGTCGTTGGAATTTGCCATGCAGCAGACTGGTGACATGTGATGACACGATGCATATATTCATATTTCAGCCTTCTGGGTCAAAGCGTTGTAGAAATATTGAAGATAATTGGTGTTCCCTCCTTTTTCAGATTCAAATTGGGGGACTTTTAACTGCTCCAAGTCAATTTGGGCAACTTTTTGAAAAATATATCTTTTTGGGCCTCCCGAAGCCGCCCATGACCCTGGGGACCCCAGGTTCAGACTGCTAGATGGCGTGGGGCCCCTCTGTGAGGATTTAGATGAAACAACTGACTCTGCATGACTTTTAGTATTTATTTTGGCCCGGATGAGCTCAGGGGAGAATGTTTCCACTGCCCATCCCCCACTCGAGGCTCCAAAGTGAAAAGAAGCAGACTTCATTTTGGGCTACTTTAAAGCCTCATAGAAAGTATCCATAAATGATGAAGTAAAAATGGGCTACTTACAAAAGTAGCCCAAAAAAAGGGGGTACGTGTAATCGCAAGCAACCCAAACGAAGGAGGGTAATTTGGGCCACTTTCTGTGTACAAAAAGTAGCCCAAAATGAAAATTTCGTGCCCCTGGTACTCCATGGATGTAAATTTGGGCCACTTTGTCCATTGTAGAAGTACCCTTAAATGAAGCCTTCATTTATAGCTACTTTCTACATTGAAAAAGTAGTCCAAAATGAAGACATCATTTTTATCTTCCATGAAACAAAGGCTTCATTTTGGGCTACTTTTGAAAATTTGAAAAGTAGCCTAAATTGAAGACATCAATCTGATCTCTCCTTGCAACAAAGAAGTTTTCATTTTGGACGACTTTTTGTTTTTGAAAAGTAGCCCCAAACAAAAAGCTGGCTTTTCCTGCCATTGCCAAAGAGGGAAGTAAATTTGGGCTACCTTTCAAAATTGAAAAAGTTGCCTAAAATGAAATCTTCATTTTAGGCTACTTTTCCAATTTTCAAAAGTAGCCCAAAATGAAGACATTCATATGAGCTTCACTTCAAGGAAAGGAAGTAAGGAAAGGTGACGTCCCCCTCAAAAGTACCCGAAAATGAAATATTCATTTCAAGCAAGTTTTTCAATTAGGAAAAAAGCCCGAAATGAAAAAGTAGCCTTTGTTTCCAGAGATAAAAGAACTAGGTGAATTTGGGCTACTTTTAAATAATGAGAAGTAACCCAAAATGAAAACTTCAATTTGGTTAGGGTTAGAGAAGACGACTACCATTGGAAGTCATTTTGGGGTACTTCTCAAACTGACAAAGTAGCTCAAAATGAAAAGCTGGCTTTTCCTTCCCATTGAAAAAGAGGGAAGGAAATTTGGGCTACTTTTGAAAATTGGAAAAGTAGCCTAAAATGAAGATTTCATTTTAGGCTACTTTTCAAAATTTTAAAAGTAGCCCAAATTGAAGTCTTCATTTTAAGCTACTTTTCCAATTTTCAAAAGTAGCCGAAAATGAAATCTTCATTTCAGGCAACTTTTTCAAATGGAAAAGTAGCCCGAAATGAAAAAGTAGCCTTTGTTTCCAGAGATAAAAGAACGAGGTGAATTTGGGCTACTTTTCAATAATGAGAAGTAACCCAAAATGAAAACTTCAATTTGGTTAGGGTTAGAGAAGATGACTACCATTGGAAGTCATTTTGGGGTACTTCTCAAACTGACAAAGTAGCCCAAAATGAAGACATGATGTTTGGGCCTCAAGTCACCCAACAGAAGGAGGTGAATTTGGGTTACTCCTCAAATTCAAGAAGTAGCCAAAAACGAAGAGGTGACTTGGCTGCTTATCACCGTCAAATCAGGAGGTAAGTATGGGTTACTTTTTCAGTTTAAAAAGTACCCGAAATTGAAGCAGATAAATTTGGGGCACTTTCTAAATTGAAAAAGTAGCCAAAATGAAGCGGTAAAATTAGGGCACGGAAACCTTAAAATAAGCTAGATTTTGAAATGCAAAATGTGTTGACTGAGAGCTAATAAGAAGGTGCTTTGCTCTGACTGCCAGAGAAGCAGGTCTGGGGACAAAAGTCCCCGAATCAAAGAAAGGAACCCTGTACGGTATCGCCCCACGACACCCGGTGCGCCTCGGGTCGCTTCGGGGCACCCTCCCGTGGATCCTGTCCAAAGTGCCCCAAATTGGGAAAAAGCACCCCTAGAGGCAAGGGAGCGTCAGCGCTTGCCCACCTGACCCCGGTCGGGAGGCTTCCGGAAAGGTCTGGGGACAAAGTCCTCCAGTGTGAACCGAAACACCCCACTTGGAACCCCCTCCCCCCCACGGGTCACCCCGAGACTTTTCGGGGCCTTCTGCCGATGACGGAGTGCAAACAATCCCGAATGGGAGGGGGAGTCCCCCAGATTGTAGGAAAGCCCCCCTTACGGCGTCCCGGCATCGAAATGTGTGGAAAGTGCCCCAATGTGAAGAAGAAGTCCCCCAAAGTGGATAAAAGTGGCCCCTCCGGTGTCCCGGGTCGTCTCTGGAAACCTTCCCCTGAACGGAACCGAAAGTGCCCCTAATTGAAGGGGGCGGTCCCTGGGCGGAGCCCGGTCAGGTAGCCCCTTTCGAAACGGGCACCCCGAAGCCTGCCTCCCTGTGGCGGCTCGAGGGATAGCAGTAGCCCGAAATGAAAAGGAGGCATTCCCTCACAACTCTCCCTAACGCTACTGCAGTTCGGACACTTTCGCCATGGCGAACGTTAGGGGTTTGTGATCCACGAACGCAGTGAAATCACGGCCCTCCAAGGAAAACCTGAAATGTCGCACCGCCAACCACAGCACCAGCAGTTCACGATCAAAGGCGCTGTACTTGTGTTCTCTGAGCGTGAGCTGACAGCTGAAAAAGGCCAGCGGCTGCCCGGAGCCATTAACCAACTGCTCTATGACGGCCCCAACGGTGTAATCGGACGCATCTGTGGTGATGGCGACGGGCGCGGCGGGTGACGGGTGTGCCAGGAGTGCGACCTGAGCCAACTTGGACTTAGCGGCCTCGAACGCCGACACGCGCCCCGCGGACCAGTCGATGGTCTGGTTTGGGGTAGTTCCTTTAAGACTCTCGTAAAGCGGGACGTGGGCTGCATGCAGGATGAAACAGTGGTAAAACGTTACCAGATTACTGAGTGAGGGCGCGGAAAAGCCGCGACAGCCTCCACCTTAGACGCGAGTGGCGCTGCGCTGTCCACGGTGATATGGTGGCCGAGAAAATCAATTTTAGGCCAGCCGAAAACGCACTTTGCGGGATTAACGTTCAACCCATGCTTCCTGAGCCTCTGAAAAAGCACACGCAAATGGGAAATGTGCTCTATATCGGAGGCGCTGGCAACGAGAATGTCATCGAGATACACAAAAATAACGGCATGTCGCGAAGGACCGAGTCCATCAGACACTGAAACGACTGAGCTGCATTTTTTAACCCAAACGGCATGCGAAGGTGTTCGAACAGCCCGAATGGGGTAATGACCGCAATTTTGGGAACATCTGCGGAATGGACCGGTAACTGATGATAACTGCGCACGAGTTCAACTTTGGAGAAAACTCGCTCACCAGCAAGATGCGCAGAGAAATCCTGAATGTGCAGGACTGGGTAACGATCGGGCTGCATTCTGTCGTTGAGGCGGCGGTAGTCAACGCATGGTCGCCACCTCCCGTTGGGCTTGGGAATGATGTGAAGTCGCCGCCCACGGACTGTCAGAACGACAGATGATTCCCAGCTTCTCCATGTGGGCAAACTCAGCCTTGGCTGCCATTTTTCCGGGTTGAGGCGGCGAGCTTTGGCGTAGGTGGGGGGCCCTCAGTGACGATGTGATGCTCCACGCCGTGCTTCGCCACAGGAGAGGAGAAGGTGGGAGCAGTCAGCTCTGGGAAATCGTGTAGAAGGCGGAGGTATCTGTCATCCATCAACAACGAAGCAGCCAGTCCGTCATACAAGGCGTTTCCTCATGCACACGGAACGGATGAAAAAGTCAAGGCATCCAGCAGCCGGCAGTTCTTAACATCCACGAGCAGTCCGTGAGCGCAAAGAAAGTCCACTCCCAGCAGGGGTAAGGTGATGTCCCCCGTCATGAACTCCCAGGAGAAACGCTGTCCCACAAAACACAGTTCCACTTGGCGTGTGCCGTAGGAGCGGATGGGGCTGCCGCTAGCCGAGACTAACAGCGGGCCTTTCCCGCCGGCGGCTCTTTCAGATCTGGAAGCGGGAACCACGCTCCTCTGTGCGCAGGTGTCACAAAAGGAATCTGTATCCTGAGGCGGTGTCTTTGATGAAAAGCAGCCTTTCAGGATTGATTTTGCCCCTTTCATTTCCCGGTTGTGTGAAGCAGCAGGGGGTACGACAGATCTTCGCTCTGTCCCCGAATCGCGTGTGGTAAAAGCAGAGTCCCTCTTTCCCCTGCAGCTCCGATGGCATGCCGTCTCTCCGAGAGCGCGCTTTTCTCGCGGGGTCGGCGAGGCTGCACGCCGCAGCCGGCGTCATGTAGAGGGGGTGATGCACCGCGAGGACGAAACGGTCTGCTTCCGCAGCCAGAAGGCAGGGGTCGGTGATGCTGGTGTTGGCCAGCGAGGTCTGTACGGTTGGCGGCAGTTGGCGCCGGAAAAGCTCCATGAAGAGGAAATTAGGCTGCTCCTCCGCTAGCAGGTTTAGCATCTCCTCCATGAGCTGCAATGGCTTCCGGTCACCGAGGCCCTGTATGGCTAGCAGCCGGCGCCCTCTCTTGTCTGGACAGCTCAAAGGTCTTGGGGAGGTGAGCTTTGAGTTTGGCGTATTTGCCGTGCACGGCAGGGTTGGAGATGAAACCCACCAGTCGGGCCGATGTGGAGCTGCCCAGGGAGGCAACCACTTGGAAATTCTTCCGCGCCTCGTCCTGCACGCCGCAGCAGGCAAAATGCGCCTCCACATATGTGAACCATGCCCTGGCATCGTTCTCCCAAAACTCCGGCAGTCTCACAAATCTATCGTTGTTAGCATCGGTTGTCGGATAATCCTCGGAAACTTTGGCGAGGCATCACGAGTCGGGGTCGCGACCCCGCCCCGAAGTCCGAGTGGTGGATTCTGTCCATGTGATCACCACAACACCTGCATTAATCAGCTCATCCTATCATGAAAGACAGGAAACAAGGAGCCTCCTGAAGTTCAGGAAGTGGTTGAGTTGTGCATAGAGCCCATGGGGACTAGCGTCGTCACATGGTGGCAACCCTGAGACAGGGCTGCTCACTCATCACATTAATGTCAATGGAGCATCAACTTTGAAATAGCAATTGATTGCTCAATTTTCAATCGATTTTCAAACGACTTAGTTTGTTATAAACGTCAGACATGTAGATATTTTACTGCGTGCAAAACAAAAAGTTATGATTTTAACATTTAGTCTGAATCATAGCAACGTAATGTTAGTAATAAATCAAACCATCTGTAAATCCGTCAAGAATTCAATGAGTTGAGTATTTTAGTTGGTGTAAATCACTTACCTTCCCTTAGATTACACAGAGTGCCCCAGAGTGTCCACTGTCCTAAGATGGCCGCCAGTGAACGACGTTGCTGACTCCGCCTTAAGGCATCTAGTTCTTATATGATGTCTTCTTCTTTTTTTTTTTCTGGCAGACTAGGCACAACTTGGTGCATTGTTGCCACACACAGGTGATTTGCACTATTCAGCTTCATCTTCTGGGGCCTAAATCCTGCTGTGTACAGACCCGTTCCCAAAGGAAAGTGAACTACTGCCCAAGCAATCTCCCTCTCACTCAATCCCTCACAGTATTGCTGCAAGTGAAAATGTTTTTAGTCCCAACTTTTCCAAATTCATAAACAATGTTTATGTGTATGCTGGACATTTCATTATGACATGGCTCACTGACTGTGAGGATTCACAGTGTTCACATTTCCAATCAGGATATTTCCCTACTACACCCCCCCCCTTCCCCCACGACAAGGTAGATCCCGAGGGATTGGCAATTTGAAAAGTAGATCTTGGGTCAAAAAGGGTTGGACACCCCTGCTTTAGACTGACCCCGCACAGACATAAGAGGTGTGTTATTGTTTCCAGCACATTCAGTACGTTTACATGCAGCCAATAACCCTTTTCAAACCCTTTTCAAACTCGAATGTTGGGAATAACCCAATAGTGCGTGGCCATGTAAACACCCGCCAAAACCCGGAAAAGCTCATTTTCGAGATTTTTTAAACCCGAAAAAGAGCGCTGGGTTACTCCTTTTCAAACTCGAAACTGCTGCCGTGTAAACAGATATCGAGAAAAGGGACATTAGTTTTGGTTCTGCGCGTTCTCCCATCCGCAATGAATCATGGTCTTTTGAGTCCAGCAACGAGTAGGAGCGAAACTCACCACACTTTTGTCTGTGTGAGACTTTCGTCTGTGTGAGGCTTCCGTAATGCACGATACGAACTGTTATTCTGAGCGTGCACACCGCAGATGTTTCCTTCTGAAAGTTGGTGATTTGTATGGCCTGCAGAAAAAATCATGTACAACAGAACAACCGTTCTGTCTGCGTTCCGTCTACAGAACGGAGTCACCGCAGCCTCTGCAGTCCAGTGGAGGAGGTTGCCAGATCTGTCGATCTAGTCCGTAAAAAAATCTGAAAGTCGTAGAAATCAGCCCAAACCTCCATCTCGGTTGAAAATGCACGTTAAAACCGTATTTGTATGATTTAAAAAAAAAAAAAAAAAACACGTCATAAACAAAATCATTTAATCAACCCGTCCAACGTGTTCAAAAAAGAAGCTTGCTTTGGCGGAAACCCCACCCAATCTGGCAACACAAAGCCCCTCCGATCAGAGCTGTTTTGTTTTGAGAACACGATGACGTGCACCGTGGTTTGGAAAGGGATATCCCGATTGAATGCGCTGACTTGTAAACGGGGTAACTCTCTGTCTTTTAAAGCATGTAAATGGGGTTTTCCTAATGTTTCAGAAACCCAGATATTGTCCTGAACCCAGATATTAGCTGCATGTAAACGTAGTCAGTGACAAGGCCATCTTCACAGCAACTATCATCTGCGAGTGGGGGTCACCACCACCATGGACTCACAAACCATAAGTGTACAACAAATAAAATGCATTATTAATATGGGAGATGCTTTTTCCCCTATATTGCACAGAAACAGTAAAAAGTTAATAATTCCTGCGAAATAAAACACACTGAATAACAACACACATTGGATTCATATCAACATTTTATTTCTATTTCATCAAAGTTCACATCTACTCATGTAAAATGTTCATGCTACATTTTTTTTTTTTTAACAAATCAAAAAGCAAAAATAATTGTGTTACAAAAAAAATTATTGATGCACAGTCTCAACTGTTCAAATCAGGAATGTTTCCAGCAAACTGGATGATACCTTGTGTTTCTGTGTTCAAGCTGGGCTTCCTGAATGAGATCTTCCACAGAGTCTTTCATGACTTCACCTATTTGTGAGATTTCATGTGGCGTCTCAACGAACAAAGTACACTGAAACTTTTGGCACATGTTCCACAAGAATACGGCTTTTCACCTGTGTGAGTTCTCTTGTGGACAGACAAATAATATTTATCACTGAAACATTTGCCACATGTTTCACAAGAATAGGGCTTCTCACCTGTGTGAGTTCTCTTGTGGACAGAAAAATGATATTTATCACTGAAACATTTGCCACATGTTTCACAAGAATAAGGCTTCTCACCTGAGTGAGTTCTCTTGTGGTCCAACAAAGTATTCTGTTGAATGAAACTTTTGCCACATGTTTCACAAGAATATGGCTTCTCACCTGTGTGAGTTTTGTTGTGGATCAAAAAATGACTTTTCTGACTGAAACGTTTTCCACATGTTTCACAAGAATATGGCTTCTCACCTGTGTGAGTTCTCTTGTGGACAGACAAATAATATTTATCACTGAAACATTTTCCACATGTTTCACAAGAATAGGGCTTCTCACCTGTGTGAGTTCTCTCGTGGATCAAAAAATGACTTTTAGTATTGAAACGTTTGCCACATGTTTCACAAGAATACGGCTTCTCACCTGTGTGAGTTTTCATGTGGATCACCAAACTACTGCACGTTTTGAAACGTTTGCCACATGTTTCACAAACATACGGCTTCTCACCTGTGTGAGTTCTCTTGTGGATCAAAAAATGATTTTTCTGACTAAAACATTTGCCACATGTTTCACAAGAATATGGCTTCTCACCTGTGTGAGTTCTCTTGTGGATCAACAAAGTACTCCGTCGACTGAAACCTTTCTCACATGTTTCACAAGAATACGGCGTCTCACCTGTGTGAATTCTGTTGTGTATCAACAAATTATATTTGTCACCGTAACATTTGCCACATGTTTCACAAGAATATCGCTTCTCACCTGTGTGAGTTCTTTTGTGGGTCAAAACATGACTTTTAGTCTTGAAACATTTGCCACATGTTTCACAAGAATACGGCTTCTCACCTGTGTGAGTTCTCTTGTGGATCAACAAATTACTCTGTCGACTGAAACTTCTCCCACATGTTTCACAAGAATACGGCTTCTCACCCGTGTAATTTTTCACATCATGGACTTTAGAGTCCTGAGGGAGGATCTGCTGATTGTCTGGAACTTCTTCTGGTTCACTCAGGTCACTTTGCTCCTGAACCAAATTTAATCTACTTGGTAACTTCAGTGTGAGCTGCTCTCCCTCCTGGCTGATACTGAGTTCCTTGTTCTTCTCAATCTGTGGAGGTTCTGGTTCCTCCTGTTCCTCTTTAAACTGGAGAAGTCCTGGTTCTTCTGGTTCCTCTTTGATCTGTGAAGGTTCTGGTTCCTCCTGTTCCCCTTTAAACTGGAGAAGTCCCGTTTCTTGTGGTTCCTCTTTGATCTGAGGGGGTTCTGGTTCTACCTGTTCCTCTTTAAACTGTAGAAGTCCTGTTTCTTCTGGTTCGCCTTTGATCTGAGGAGGTTCTAGTTCTTCCTGACCTCCACAGTTGTTTGTTTCCTGTTTAAAGAGCTGCTCCTCGCTATGGTCATGGTGCTGTGGGAGCTCTGGAGGAACAAAAATGTACAAGATGAAAGGTCAGTTCCAATACTTCCAGAGTTCAAGGAAAAAAGGACCGGAGGACTCAGGTGATAAAACCAAAAACTTTGAATGAAATGTCAAAAATAACATGCAATTGTTATTTTGTTGCTTTTTGCGAACCTTAAGCTGCTGGATTAAAGGATAAGTATGGTTTGAAGGTGCATTAAGGAGTTTGCACGTTTTATGCGAAACAATGGCCCTTGCAGGCCTTGCGCGTAACTGCAGCTTAGTGCAACACTCGTGCCTGTGGCTTGCGTCCATGTGCATGCACGGAAGAGGGGAAGTCCTTCCTCGCTTTTTTAGTAGCGCTCAAGTAAAATTTAAGTTTCTTTTGCCTGGTGGGGTCTGTGCTGGAGTTGTGGCAGGGCTAGAAGCCGGTCTTTTCTTACTTTCTGGAAGATCCATCCTCAATACTGCTCAATTGTTGCTCACTAAGCATCTGGCGGAGTAATGGCGGACAAAACGAAACCTAAGGAAACCAGGCCAGCGGGAGCACGCATTACGTCACATCATCTCAAATTCTCTCCAAAAAAATTCTGGTGCCGGACCGGCACTGCAACTTTCAAGTGACAATTTAGCAGTGTTAGCGGTACTTGCAATGAATATGTCAGGGCACATTGTACACATCATTGAATATTTGTAACATATTTATGGTGGAAAATAAGTGTTTTTAAAGTTGAAAAACTCCTTAATGCACCTTTAAACAGTTTGCACGTAGTTTATAGAATGAAGTACAGGGTTTCCCTCAGTGCTTAATAGGCCTGGTGGGCCGCCAGGCTTTTCCTGACCCCGCCAGGCTAAGAGTCGCTGGTTAATTGTAAATGTGTTTTTTTTATGCACCAAAACAGCGATACCAAAGACAGTCTCTAGAGCTTTTAATGGAATCTGGTTATATGGTTGCAATGGCGACACCTTATGGTCGATACGTGAACACATAGGGGGTCAGAGGTGAGGCATATTTTCATCAGAAAGCCGCGGCTCGTTGATGAGGCAGAGCTGGTGCGAGTTAGCATGGATGTTAGCACGTCATCAGAGCAGCCTTCTGCGAGCCGCGATGGTAAACATCAAACTAGCGGACTTAATCCAAAATGGTTTGTGTTCTATCCTCAAAATGATTCACTGTCCAAACGGTGGAACTGCGGTGCTTCTGTTTAATGAACCGCCATGAGCAACATGCTTCTTTCCATTCATACACATTCTTCTTCTATGTGCTTCACACTGCACTATACATCTAACAGTAACAATGCGCCCTCTGCTGGACTGAAGGAGGTACTGCTGGACTTATGCACTGCTGTGAACTCCATATAAACAACAAATACTTAAAGGACATAAGAATATTAATAACTGTAAGAAATCTAATATTTTTTTAGTAATTATTCATTCAAAAAGTAGACGAGGTCAGACAGTCCAGTAGATACCTCTTCAGCCTCTGAGTGCCCTGTTTTTACACCTTGATCGTGTTTGCACTTTTTATTTTTGTTAATTTATTTTACCTTTAAATGTGAACAGCAAAGGCTTGTTTTAAGATTCACTGGGATTTAACTTTGGTGAAAACATTTGATATTTCAATTTTTTTGTTTGTTAAAACTTTATTATAAGATTGTGGCTTTCTGTAAGACTCTGCATTTAAGTAATGTTAATAAATGCTGACAATAACACAAAGTAGTCATAATTTCAAAATTTCTGTCAACTTTTAACTTTTTTTTTTTTTTTTTTTTTTTTCCTTAAACATGGTGGGCTTCTCTAGCAGTCCAACCACCAGGCTTAGCAAGTTTTCTGGGGGAAACCCTGGAAGTAGAACAATATACTCATCCAGAAGGGTTTTCTGATCTGATCAGGGGTTCGGGAGAAATTTAGATCCAAAATCGAGCTGCAGACATCCGTATACTATTAGCAGATGGGGCATGTATAGCGCCGCTCCCAAAACGGTTTCTATCTCCCTCTACTGACTCCCAACACACCCCTCCCACTCTGGACTGCTTCTATGGAGGATATCCCCATGGCAACTATCATCTGCAAACAGAGGTCGCCATGAACTGGAGCGCAGAGCGGACTGGCCAACCACACACACATTCATGGACTGACGAACTCGCATACATCCCGCCCCCCCACCACTCTCAACGTCTCCTCCCCACTGTTCTGTTGACGACTAGTGGTGATGACGTGTTGTGCTGATGATGCAACTGCAAGCGCTGATCTACTGAAGTAATTCATCTTATGCGTCTTGCCAGACGTGCGCGGGTTGGCTTTTTGTTTTTGGTCTCTCACTTCTAATCACGATTCCCTTTGGAACCGTGATGTGAATTGAGGTGTCTTTTTTTTTTCTGACACACTCCTCCCCCCCCCCCCCCCCCCCCCCCCCCCCCACTCCTCCCCAATTCTGTTTGAGTTCCTTTGACTCTGTTCCTTTTCAAGACGGAGCGCCATAATTGGCTGCCTGGGCATCTTTAAACCCCAGGTATTTCGTTGTAACTTGTAACTTCTGTAACTTGTTGCAATGACAACAAATAGCCTTCCAGTCCATTTTTTTATTCCATTTAGCACACGCAGCATTAGCGGCGTAGCCACAGCTAGCGGGGCAGCCGCAGGGCCAAAGCAGCAATCCAGAGTGTCATCTTTTCAGGCCATTGCACCAGCATCATTCTAAGAGGAGAAAAGGATCACACGTGCGATTACTTTTTGTCAAGCAAAAGACATGAGGCCTTTAAACTCAGTGGAGAAAGAGGGATTCAAACATTTGATCAAAGTGTTGGATCCAAGGTACAAAATCCCTGGCAGAATTTTTTCTTCTTAAACTGCAATGCCACAGCTATATGAAGAATGCAGAGAAAAGCTGGAAACTGAGCTGAAAGAGATGAAATACTTTGCAACCACAGTGACCTTTGGTCGAGTCGCACATCTGAGCCATATTTGAGCCTCACGATACATTACATTAACCAGGAGTCGGCTCTACAAAGCAGATGCTTGCACACTCTGTATTTTCCGAAGGACCACACTGCCGAAATCGTCAGTCAGGGGCTGGAGAATGCACTGGAATCGTGGGGCCTTAGCAAAGACCGACAGGTGTGCATCACAACAGATAACGGAGCCAACATAGTTAAAGCCGTTGCTCTCAAAGGCTGGCCTCGAGCTATAGGTAAGTAAATAAAAACGTTTTTCATGACAATTTTTGGCTTCTAAAAATAACATATAATGGTCACATATTTTATCATTTCAATTGAGGATAGACACTTGGCAGCTCTTTCAAAAAGCTCTACTCAGTCTCTACTTCTGGACTAACGGACCAGCAGGCTGTGGAGGCAGAACTAAATAGTTATCTGCAAGCGCCAAATGCAGACAAATGCAGTGAAACCAATCTGTTGGCTTGGTGGAAGACTCTCTGCAACATCTCACAGAGTTTGCCTCTTGGCAAGGTGGTACCTCTGTATTCCTGCCACCAGCTCGCCCTCAGAGAGGGCTTTCTGCACAGGGGGCAACATTGTGTCCTGCCACAGGGCAGCTCTAAAGCCAGACGCTGTACACAGGCTCGTCTTTCTGGATAAACCTGGGCCAAACTCCTAAATGATGTGCTCTCGACTCAGCATGTATAAATCTTGCACTTCTTCCTCAGGTGGATTGTTTGTCCATTTATTTTCTATTTTGTTTACCTAAAGAAATTCTCAGGACTGCAAATTAGTGCACTGTTTTGTTATATTTTTCTTCATTCCTTGCATTGTTGAGTGATATTGTTCTTATATTTTACTATATTTTGTTTAATTTGATTGATATGCTAATATAATGGAGAGTTCACTGTTTAAAATTTTTACCAATGTTATTTTTTTATACTGTTACATTTTAAGTGTAATTTATCCCATCTGTATTGTTTTTTAAATTTTGTACGGTTGATGCACGCATTAATGGTGGCAACAGCATATTTAGAACCATATTTTGGAAATAGTGTTCACATTTTAAAGCACCTTCATTATCCCCACGGGGGTTTGTTTAGTTTTTTAATCTTGTATAGCACCAAAAATAATCAGGGCTGTAAACTGTGACACTGTTGGTGCTATATTTTTTTTAAGTGACATTGTTCTTATATTTTTCTTTGTTCATATTATTTCATTTGCTTTGCTATTTACATGGTTTGTTAATAAAATATTGAACTATTCTATAGTTTCTTAATTTTCAGTGCAGATGCTTCAACATTGGTTTAAAAACAAGACAACATATCGTAAATATAATCAAGATTGAATGATATGAAAAAATATGTCGTGATCATTTTTGTTGCCACATCGCCCAGCCCTAGTCTGAACTCAAACCAAGTTTCTCCCCAGAGACACAAAGCCTGCTTCAGCCTGTGGTGGATAAACCAAACAGCCAGAATGACTGAGATCCTCCACGACTCACATTCAAATTTTCAGTCAGACTTCTCTATACCTGTTCTGGTTAACTTGATTTGAGGATTCCAGTTGATTTCCAGCATTCTGCGTTGGCGACCAATCTCCTCCTCGTACTGAACCACAGCTTGTTGAAACAGAGTGAATATCTCCTCAGCAGCAGCAGCTAGTCTCTGGGTGGTCCAGTCTCTCACAGAGTGGTGAGAATTGTCTCCTTCACCATCAGTAACAGTCACCTCAACAACATCCTCCTCTTTAATGTGTGGAGCTTCATGTTCCTCCTGCTCCAGACTGGAGCTCGTCTTCTGGTTACCAATGTGTTGCTGTGGACTCTCTGGAGGGAAACAAGACAAAAGTCACTGATGTGATGGATGTGAAGGTTTTACAGTGATGGATGGATGAAACAGGACAGGATACATTTAAAATAGAAACATTGAGATACAAAAACTCAGCTTATTTCTGTGGAAATAACAGCAGCTGTGGGTTTAAAAAATAAATGAGGAAGCAGTCTGGATGTAGCATCAACCTCTCTCAGCTCTGAAACACTTGTGTGAAAGCGATACCTCAACATTTTGGCAAATTGGCCCATTTAGCACAATTCCTTAGTTATTTCGAACAGCATACCGTATTGGCCCGAATATAAGACGATGTTTTTTTTTACCAGAGATTGCATCCTAAAAAGTGGGGTCGTGTTATAATCGTGGACTTACGGTAGATGGTCAATACCCATCCGCGCCGCTAGATGGAGCCAAAGTATCACTGACCAGAGAGCGAGTGGAGCAATGAAATGAGATCAAATGATCTGATGAAAAATGGCGGATCATCTGGAACAAAGGGGCTCGAACGCTGGACAACTGAGCAAACAACAGAGGCGAAGTTATGATACCAACTTTAAACTGATGGTGATCAACGCAGCAGAGTCATCAAACAACTGCCAAGCCGCCAGGAGATCTGGTGGAGCAGAGCGCCTCGTTCTTATTGGAGAGCACAGAAAAAACGCCTACAGACGCTAACACTATGAGAAAAGCTTTCCGTGGTCCCAGAGTGACGCTTCAGAGAGACTGATAGAAAGGTGAGTGAATACGTCTGAAAAACAGAAAGACGGAATGTCCACCACCAGAGCCTGATTCAGCTGAAGGCACTGGAAAGTTATTTACATCATTTATGCAGTTTGGACCCCTTGAGGCTTCTTATTTGTTGCTTATTGTTTCTTATTTTGAGAAAGAATATATTTTTTATTCAATACTGTAGTAATATTTTTTCATTTTATATCTCCTGAAATGTTATCTCAGTTGTGAGTTTTTGAGTTTATAATAATTGTATAATAAAAAGTTGCTTTATGAGTGACTTACTGTCTTCAGCATTTTTTTTTTTTTCACAAAATGATCTTTGAAAAATAGGGGTCGTGTTATAATCGGAGTCATCTTATATTCGGGCCAATACGGTACTTACTTTTTTTGTGAGGGCGAGCTGTTGTTTATTCAGAGGCGAGTCGGGGAAGGTTTTCGGGATGGAAACAATGGAAGTGGATGGTATTTTTGTTCCCCCTTGTCAAACTCATCAAATACAAAATCCAACAACCCCAAACACTTTGGTGGAAACGTTATAATTCACACATTCACTACGCTGTGGAACACCAAGAAATAATATTGTAGCGTTACGACACTGAAGCAAATACTGGGAACTACTTTTTCTTTTGAAATCACTACACCCAGACGCCATGTTTAGTAAGTAGTTCCGTCTTAGCAATCTTCGCATAAACAACTCAATCTGGTAATTTTGCATTAATATTTCACAGCGTAGTGATTGTGCGGATTATAACGTGTCCACCAAAGTGTTTTGGGGTTGTCGGATTGTGTATTTGATGAGTTTGACGAGGGGGAACAAAAATACCGTTCACCTCCATTGTGTCCGTCCCGAAAACCTTCCCCGACTCACCTCTGAATAAACAACAGCTCGCCCTCACAAAAAAAGTAAGTATGCTGTTCGAAATGACTGAGGAATTGCGCTAAATGGGCCAATTTGCCAAAATGTTGAAGTATCGCTTGAAGTTTCCAGTTTGACGTGGTTCAGACTTTCAGACTTGTTTTTCTTCAGAAACACTTGAACACATCATTATTCACCATAAATATAGGAGAAGCTACACAAACCACAATTACATTAAAGCGTAAAGCAAATAAACCACTTCATCCGTTTACAGACACCACCAACACTGTTCCCTCTGTTTCTGACACAGATCATCAGTTTAATGCTGAAGGCTTCTGCTTTAAAATCACTCCTGTTATTTCACTGTGAACAAGAACTGCAGCTGCAGCCTCGTTTCTGTCTGCAAGCTTCAAAGAAATGTAACGATCCTCCACAAACACATTCATGTGTTCATTCTCACGTTTCAATACCTTTTCTGTGTAACTTGACTTGATGTTTCCACTTGATTTCCAGAAGTCTTTGCTGTCGATAAATCTCCTCCTCGAACGGAACCGCAGTTTGTTGAAACACGGTGAAGATTTCTCCAGCAGCAGCAGTTAGTCGCTGCTTGATAAACTCCCTCAAAGCCTGAACTGAACTCGTTGTTGCTGCACGAGTTGAAATGTTTCCTTTGTGAGACACAACACAGCCGCCATGAGTTCTTCTTCTTCTTTTCCTTTCCTGCAGGCTGTACACATATACAGTGTAATGCTGCCCTCTGCTGTTGCCGCCATGAGTTCTTCTTCTCTCGCTCTTTTGGAGGATCACAATCAACGTTCAGAGTCACACTGCCTCCTGCTGGACACAGGGGGAACTGCACGGTATTATTCGGCTTAAGTACAGCAGATGCAGCTCTTTCATGAGTGGACCGTCATCTCATCTGCATTTTAAAAGCATCAATTTAACGATCGCAATCCGTGGGACATAAACATGCAATCAAATTTTGTGAACGAGAGAGAATTACATTTGATGATTTTTTTTCTGGATGAACATCAAAACATCGTGTCCGTGTGTTTTAGTTTTTTTAGTTCCAAATGAAGTGTTTGTTTTAGAAATGAATGACATGACAATGCAAAAAATATTTTTCCTCCGTAGAGTGAAAAGAATGAAAAGGTAAATCCCACTCATTCATTTTGAATTAAAAAAATAACGCTGACAAACAAAATCAATTAGATTCATCTCAACAAATGTTGGACCTTACAAGAGGCAAAGAGGATTCCATTTAGAGCCTCCATCCTCTTCTCGTGAGGGTCTCACTCACATCGGGAGACCACCCCTTCTCCTACCAACAAGGACTTATTACTGAACACACATGAACAAACTTTTATGCACAGAGAAAGTGTCCACATAGTGCTATCCATGGTCCTGAAACAACATAGACATATTTTTACCAAAACTATTGCCAGCCACACACACACACACACACACACACACACACACACACACACACACACACACACACACAAAGCAATTACGCACAGATCGTGCTGTCCATGGTGCTGAAACAACATACATTTTGAGACCGTGATGCGTGAACGCCGGTTGCACTGGTATACGCATGCACCAGAACACCACAGCAAACAAACCAGGACCGAAGCTAACTTTGAAAAGTGAGTCTGTGAAGTCATCAGGCTGTACCTCCGTCTATAAAGACACCCAGCCCCTCATTTATCAAACGATCATAAGGTGGCATAAGGGTGTACGGCCATATGAAAGACGAGATCGGCATTTCTACATATTTGCATA
Organism: Salarias fasciatus; assembly: GCF_902148845.1. Taxonomy (NCBI): domain Eukaryota; kingdom Metazoa; phylum Chordata; class Actinopteri; order Blenniiformes; family Blenniidae; genus Salarias; species Salarias fasciatus. The sequence continues at coordinate 27,302,222 of NC_043764.1, read as the reverse complement.
TATTACAGCTCCTGTTACATATGTTATATATAAAATTCGATCTTCTTTTAGATTTCTGTTTATATTCTTATTAAAATTCACACTCTTAATTATTCTTATTCTTTCTAAATTTCTCCATGGTGAGATAAATGAAGTCTATTCTTTTCTATTATGTTTTATTTATCAGTATGATCGTGATCGTATGGAAAGATGAAATCTCACGACAGGTGTGCCATTGTGTACACAAGTTTGAGTCAGTGTGGATTTGCGGTGCAGCACTAAAAAACCTGGCGGAGCGTGAAAATATTCATAAAGCAAACCTCAAACATGAGGGGGAGACCTGGCCCTGCGGTGCAGCTGGTGTCTGGCTCTAAGACATCATTAAACGAAACAATAAAAATATGAGCTGTGTAAGTGTGTCAGCCTCATTATTTGTAATATCAGGGTTACATTAACGGACCGATAATCTGTTTGAACCTCAGCCGGTGTCCGTTCGTCCGCGGCGACGCTGTTCACTGCAGCCATGATCTTCCTCCAGACAACGTTTTCTATCCTCCTTTAATTCCAGTTTGTAGTCTTCCACAGAGCTCCTTATTTACCTTTACCTCAGACCTTGAACTACAACCTCAACCACGAATATAGCCCTGCCATCCGCTGCCGGTGCTGCTGAATCAAGACCACCCATCATCACGGCGGAGATGTTTGCTGTGGCGCTCTGGCGCATGTGTATACCAGTGCGACCAGTGGTCAGGTTGTCAAGGAGTGCATGAATTCATTTGATTTGATAGTCAGCTATTGATGACATGCAGACGCTCATAGAACTACTAGGTTACATCAGCATATATCACACTAATTCAGTTAGACATTATGATGTTCCGGACCTTTGCTTTAACAAAATATCCCTGACCGGACCGCTGTGAATTTTAGTTGCATACCCCTGGTTTAAAGGCTGCGCACATTCTGCCGGAGGAGCCGGTGGAGGTGGCGCAGCCTCCGAGGAGGGGGCGTCCCCCCAAATCGGCTGCTGCCACCGTGCTCTCTGCGCCTGCAGTCGCCCCACCGGCTGGTCCTGCGCCTGCGCCTGTGGAGGTGCGCAGTTGTTTTGGCCGTGTCATTCGGCCTCCTGTGTGGGGCTGTGGTTGATTATTGATTGTTGATGGTGCTTTTTCGAGTTTTTTTCTTTTTTTTGTGTTTCTCATTGGGGCGCTAGCTCCCTTCTGAATGTTCGGGGGGGGGGGGGGGGGGGGGGGGGCTGTGTGGTGTCTGTGTAGCTGCTGGGTTTCCTCACATTAGAGGGAGTGGGGCTTGCTGACGTGGGGAGGTGTGTGCACTGGTGGCGGGATTTATAAACGCGGAGGTTACCTGTAAAAAGGGTTGCCTGGTATGACAGCTGTGGCTGCCGTGTGTTTGGAAATAAACTCCGCTCGCACCGAATTCCTTGTCTGACTCCTCTTTCTGCGACCGGCACAATACTAACAAAAAAGACAGAGCAACATAGCCTTCAATCCATACTCTCATTCATTTAGTCAGAACGTCATTCTAAAAGTATCAAGAGGCCACAAACAAATTCTCTTGGGAAGAGATTTGAATTTCTGTTTGGATCAATTTTAGGAAAAACAGAAAGCTCCACTTGTAAAACTCATTGACTGACCACGTAAACTTCACTGAAATCTGGAGGCAGATGTATCTCCAAATCAGAGACTATTCCTATTATTCTGGTGTCATAATTCCCAAACTATAATACATCTGTGAGTCACAGAGCGTTACATTGTGGATATTTGCTCAGGATGCTTTCTCATCACTCTCCACTGGCTCTGAAACAAATGTTTCCTCTGCCTCCAATAGTTTCATATAATGGGCCATATTAAAAGCCTTTTCAGAGAACAACGAATCTCCTACATAGAATGACTTAAAAGAAAAAAAAAGACAACAGAAATTGAAGAATTCCAACAAGAAAAAAGTGTTGAGAACGAACAATGTCCAGTCACAGAAGAAGGAAAGAAAGTTCAAAATGTTGAGCCTTCTCCAGGATGATACTGAAGAGTACAGTCAGAGTGAAGCTGAACAACACACCGCTACTCTTTGATCACGACTGCAGGACTGAAGTGGTGCAGAAATGCAGAACCACCCGAAATACCTGAGGTCAAATTTTTAGCTCTTTCACCAATTCCTTTGAGTAAAGGTGGTCTTATTTTAATTCACTCATTCACCTCTTGATATACGGCCTCAGTTTTCCCCTGTGCAGTGGATTCTCTGAAGCTATATGTTAGCTGGTAAAGTAGGAATTGGGGAATGTTGGACACTACAAGAAGGCAAAGAGGATCCATTCTCCTCGGAGCAACAGCCTTGCTCTCAATCACCTGATTTGTGTGTGCTTCCTCTGCAATCCTCAATAAATCCTCCATGTGCAGCGTCAACACCTTGACTCATCATCTTTGGCTCTGATTCACCAAAAATTCCACAACATTAGGATATCCAAAAACTGACAGAAAGTGCCCCGAGTTGACAAGGGAGTGACCTTGACTACTTGGGAAGGTCGAACGAGTCCGAGACCCGGCACACTGGTCGAGCGCGGGGTCGAGATGCACGTCCTCAGCTTTCAACCTTGTAGCTGAAAGCGTTTTGTGAAGTAGGAGCAAAAAGAGAGTCGTGGCTTGACCTCTCAGCCAATTAGGGTTGACCTTTCGCACTTGGGAAGGTCGCAGGCGCACAACGCCCGGCACAGTGGTTGCACGTGATGACACGATGCGCATCCTCGGTTTTCAACCTTATACCTCGAACCGTTTGTGAAGTAGGAAAAAAAAGGGACTTAAAGTTTGACCTCTCCGTACTTGGGACGGTCGCAGGCGCACGACACACATGCACAGTTGTCGCGTGCGGTGACACGAAGCGTATACTAAAATGTCAGCCTTTTAGCTCAAAGCATTTTTGAATTATTAAAGATAATTAGTGTTCCCGCCGTTTTCAATTTCAAATAGGGGTACTTATAGCAGCTCTAGGTAAATTTGGGCTACTTTAGGAATAGACCCCTTTTTGGGCCCTGCGAAGCCCCCCGTGACCCTCGAAACCCCAGATTCGGAGTGTAGGATGGCGTGGGGCCCCTCTACTGGGAAATAAAAAAATTTCTCCGCACGCCCTTCGGAACGTCCTTTGGCTCGGATGAGAGAACTGCTTCAGCAGGCTGTCAGGCCCATCGCCCCAGACACCATTCTGACAGAGTTGCTCCGAATAGAGCAGGTGGTTTTGGTAAGGTCCGAGGAGGCCGATCTCTTAATATCTGGTAGAGGGGCCCAGGACGAGTCCAGAGGCTTGGGTTCGGTGCCGATCGGACCTATACTTTTGGGTGGGCGGGCCTTTGAAAATCGCCTTTCTGGAGCTTCGATGGCTCGCCATTTGCAAGCGGTAGCACTGTACCACTTGAAAATTGGCCTCTGGGCTTCATTTCAGACCTAGATTCAGCACGCTGAATCCCGTCTCTCTACACACACCGGAAAGCTAACTAGCTTCGAGGAAGGCGTATCGAGACGGGACCAACAGCCACCCGCAAGGCTTCATCCGGGAAGTCAGATAGTCAGGAATCAGGTCAACGTTCCAAGAGGAAGTTTTTTTGAGCAGTGCTGTTTTTTTAAAAATTGGGGTTACTTTAGCCATTCAAAAAGTGCCCCAAAAGTCAGAGGGTGTGACCTTGACCGCTTGGGAAGGTCGCACTGGTCTGAGACCGGGCACACTAGTTGAGCACGGGATCACGATGCGCAGACTCCGTTTTCAACCTTCTAGCTCAAAGTGTTTGCGAACCGGGTGCAAAAAGGGAGTCGCGGCTTGACCTCTCGGCCCGTAGGGGTTGACCCTTTCGCGCTTGAGAAGGACGCAGGCGTATGACCCCCGGCACACTTTGTCGCACGTGGTGACACGATGCGTATACTTAAATTTCAACCTTCTAGCTCAAAGCGTTGCTGAAATATTAAAGATAATTGGTGTTCCCTCCTTTTTCAGATTCAAATAGGGGCACTTTTAACTGCTCCAAGTCAATTTGGGGTACTTTTTGAAAAACACCTCTTTTCGGGCCCCCCGGAGCCCCCCGTCACCCTAGAGACCCCAGATCGAGAACGCGGGATGGTGTCGGACCCCTCTGCGAGTATTCGCACGGAACGAGCAACTCCGCAGGACTTTTAGGGCCAATCCCAATTCTACCCCTTTCCCCTACCCCTTACCCCTACCCCTATGATATGCGCGTTCACGAGGCTTAAGGGCTATCCCAATTCTCCTTTTTGAATAGGGGTAGGGGAAAGGGGAAGGGCTATTTCACCCCTTTCAGCGAAGTCTGCATCGATGCTCCCTATTCTCAATAGGGGTAGGCGGAGTTGCACATTGGCCAGAAAAAAACAACATGGCGCCCATCACGGAGTCGCACAAATGTAAGATTGCTTTCTGTATACTAATTAAAAAGCTATAAAAAGTGCATTTGCTTTACTGAAATGTGTAGATATACTAGCATGACAGTGTCCCAGTCATGGATTAACGTTTTAGCGCTGCGCAGCACCGTTTTCAATTGTAAATTTGTAACTTCTGAAGAGCACTAATTGCTTTATTAACGTCATCTTTTGTCATGTTTTTAACGTAATATGTTAGACACAGGGACCCCCAATGAAACCCGACTGCTGATTCAGTTTAGAGCCGGGTTCCTCAATTAGCGGACCGCGGTCCACGACCGGACCGCGGCACACCTCGCTGCGGACCCAGGGCAAATGTATGGGGAAAAAAAAAAGAAAAAACTCTTTCTTTAAACGCTCCATGTTCCGTGTGAGCACCGTTCTGCACCGTGCCGCTCTGCGCGTGGTGTAATCGCCGCTCTGCAGCGCGCTCTGTCGCACCACACTGCTCGGCAGTCCTCGGTATCGCTGCTCCCCCCCCCCCGGCTCCCACAGGACGCTGAAGTCCGGACCCATGCTTGTATATAAAAAGCAAATGTGGACCTTCAAGATTTGTATTTGAGGACCCCTGGTTTAGAGGTTAAAAAGGAAGGAAAGTTTTTGAAATGAAAATACAGCGCCAAAACACATTGGGAGTAAATTATATTATTCGTCTAAGCTATAATATGTCAGTAATAAAACGTGTTTATATAAATATATCTGTATTACTTTAGGAAATTCATAAAAGAAAATGGCTTGGAAGGGGAAGTTACAGCCCAGCAAGCTTCAAAAAAGTGGGAGAACCTCAAAAAGAAATATAAGGTAAATAATAATACCATTATTAAAAAATAAAAGTAATTTCTAATGTAATTTCTATCATTTCTAATATCCATAATTTTTTGTTGTCATAGGAGCGCGGCGGGGCTTAAAGGGCCAAGGGGTATCCCAATTCATAGTGCTGCAAAGATAGCCCTAGCCCTCAGCCCTATTCTAAAAGGGGTAGGAGAGTGATAGGGGTAGGGCCAAGGGCTGAGGGGTAGGGGAAAGGGGTAGAATTGGGATTGGCCCTTAGACAGTCCTTTGACCTCAGGGAAGACTGACTACACTGCCCATCCCCCACTCGAGGCCCCAGAGTGAAGAGTAGGCTGAATTCATTTTGGGCTACCTTGCATACATCAGAAAGTACCCCAAACTGAAGTAAAAATGGGGTACTTTTTAAGCGTGAAAAGTAAAGTACCCCAAAATGAAGAGGTTACTTGTCACGGCAGGCAACTATGTGGAGGTAAATTTGGGCTACTTTGTAAATTGAGAAAGTACCCCAAAATAAGTCTTCATTTTAGGCTACTTTCTACATTTGAAAAGTAGCCTTAAAGGTATAATACAACATTTTGATTTTCGGGTGGATCACCTAAATAATTGGTGGGTCAGTTTGTCAATCATTCTGACGAGCTGCTTTCGTAAGGCGGTTCTACGTGCTTGCGCCCAATCAGCTTCTCCCTTTTGCGCATGCGCATTCAGAGTGTTTATGTAGCCGGTGAGCTTCTGAGCTAGTACTTACCGATGGCGAGTCTGACATAATGAAACTGTAACTGTTTCGGAAAAAAAGCTTTATTTATGAGCGAGGCGGATCGCAGAAACTGTAAACAGAGCCGTGCACGCCGGAGAAGAGGAGATCGCGCTCGTACACTTCCGCATTTCCTGGGAGAAGCAAGAGAGCCGGGCGGATGGTCTGGCGCATGCGCGTTGTTCAAAAAGTGAGTAACAGACGTTTGGCTTCGTCTTTTCGAGAAAATCGTGTATTCGACCTTTAAATGAAGTCAATACTTTTGAGCTTCCCTTACAGTGAGGCTTCATTTTGGGCTTTGATATCCATTCAAAAAGTGCCCCAAACTGAAGAATTTCGTGCCCCTGGGACTCTGTCGAGGTAAATTTGGGCTACTTTGATGAGTAGCCCAAAATGAAGACCACGATCTCACTCTCGCAACTTTGAAGGGAAATCTGCATTTTAGGTTACTTTCTCCATGTAAAAATTGCCCCAAACTGAAGAATTTCACACCCCTGGGACTCCGTTGAGGTAAATTTGGGCTACTTATCAAAGTAGCCCAAATGTAAGACATTGCCCAGGTCCTGCCTGCCCTGGAATGAAGGCTTCATTTTGGGCTACTTTTCCAATTTTGAAAAGTGCCCCAAACTGAAGTCTTCATTTTGGGCTACTTCTGTAAGTAGCCCAAAATGAAGACATTGCCCAGGTCTTCCCTGCCCTGAAATTATGGCTTCATTTTTGGGATACTTTTCCAATTTCAAAAGTAACCCAAAATGAAGACCTCTCGCAACTCTGAAAGGAAGTTTTCATTTTAGGTTACTTTCTCCATTCAAAAAGTGCCCCAAACTGAAGAATTCCGTGCCCCTGGGACTCCGACGAGGTAAATTTGGGCTTCTTTGAGAAGTAGCCCAAAATGACACGTTCATTTCAGTGCAGGACAGAGCTGGGCAATGGTTTTATTTTGGGCTACTTTTCCAATTTGAAAATTAGCCTAAAATGAAGTCATTTTGGGCTACTTTTCAAATTTTCAAAAGTCCCCCAAATTGAAGTCATTTTAGGTTACTTTTCAAATTTTCAAAAGTCCCCCAAATTGAAGTCATTTTAGGTTACTTTTCAAATTTTCAAAAGTAGCCTAAAATGAAGTCATTTTCGGTTACTTTTCAAATTCAGTTCAGTTCAGTTCAGTTCAGTTTATTCATTTGTCCCTTGGAGGGCGATTCAATGTGCAGTAAGTTCACGTTCATACATAACATAAATATACAAGACAACATAAAAGCATAACAAACCTCGGTGCATAATCAGCTCCAGTACAAATAAAAAGCAGATCAGCAAGGTGGACCCATAAAACCAAGCTGTGCGAAACATTCCAGACGGCAAACAAGAAATGACAAACCACTGTCAGCAAATGTGCAGTAGTTGCATAGTAAAGCATGGAGACTGGTAGACATGCTTTTACTTCCTCTTCTTCTCGGCATTTAAAGCGCGGATGGAGAGAGGCACAAAGGAAAATTTATATCTGTTTTTAGTAGCTAGAGGGACAGTGAAGCGGAGGCCAGAGGGAAGGAGCTTATACTCCTGATGCAGAGGGTGGGTTTCGTCTCTGCATATGTTCTTGGCTTTCTTAAGCAGCTGAATATTATACATTTCCTCCAGGCTGCTGAACTTCACCCCGGCTACTTTGGAAGCAACACGCACAATTTTCCCTAAGGAGTTTTTGTCCTTGACAGTAAGATTACCGTACCAACAAAGGATACAAAAGGAAATAACGGACTCGATATAAGCACAGTAAAACATTTTCATCAGGCCTCTGTCTACCTGGAATTTAGCGAGCTTCCTCAGACAAAATAGGCGCTGCTGACCCTTTTTACAGAGCATGTCACAGTTCTCATCAAATTTGAGCGACTTATCTATTATAGTGCCCAAATATTTGTAGCTGCTCACAGTTCAACTCCTTGATTGTGAACGACACTGCGATGAGGAACCTGAGTCGTACGTCTGAAGTCAATACAGACTTCCTTCGTTTTAGTAACGTTGAATTGAAGTGATTGCCCAGTTCTTTCCTGCACTAAAATGAAGTCTTCATTTTCGGCTACTTTTCCAATTTGAAAAGTAGCCCAAATTGAAGACATTGCCCAGCTTTCTTCCACTGAGATGAGGTGTTCATTTTAGGCTACTTTTCAAATTGAAAAAGTATCCCAAACTGAAGTCAGTCTAAAAGGTACCCTGAACTGAAGCTGAAAAATTTTGGTTGCCCAGATCAAGATTGCAATTGCAGTGGATGGATCGACTGACCGCCAGGTAACCATAACGGGCTCGCCTGCCAGCATCAGTCTGGCAGAGTACCTCATCAATGCCAGGCTTTTGTCTGAGGCCACGGGATTGGCATCCAACTGATAGGACACTGCTTCATGGTAGCCAGTGATACAAAACTGACATTTAGTGCAGACACAGTCAATGCACCTATCCAGTTTAAGAGTTAAATATATATTATACCACCTCCAATAACAAAACATTAAAACCTCCAACTTTGCTTAAAAGGGAGGGAATTAAAAACCTCTTGCCTTGGAATACATTAAGCGGCAGGGTACATATAAAGTGGTCTTTCAAGCACTGATAAAATGACAAACATAAATCTGGGTTACGTTGAAACACCAAAAGTGAATATGTTGCTTGCTTCCGGATGTGGAATCAAACCCAAGCCTCATGCTCACTAACCAAATGCATTAGTCAGTGCGCCACCGCGCTACTGATTTCAGCTCTAAAAAAAAACAAAAAAAACTTGTCTTTTGCAACAGGAAAGGTCGTCGTTTTTGCAGTCTAGTGTTTGACTTTCAGCCAAAAGCTGGAGGTAAATTTGGGTTAGTTTCTCAGTTTAAAAAGTACCCCAAACTGAAGCAGGTAAATTTGGGGCACTTTGTCAAATGAAAAAGTAGCCGAAAATGAAGCATTATTTTTAGGGGACTCAAATGTGCAAAAAACAACATTTTGAAATGCAAGATGTGCTGACTGAGAGCGAATAAGACGGTGCTTTGTTGTAACTGTCAAAGAAGAAGGTTTGGGGACAAAAGTCCCCAAATCAAAGAAAGCCCCCTACACGGTAGCTTCCCACGACACCCCGAATGCCCCGATTCGCTCTGGGGCGCACTCCTGCGGATCCCGTCCAAAGTGTTCCAAATTGGAAAAAAACATCCCAAAAGGGAAGGGGGCGTAGTCTCCCACCCCCCAAGCCCGGTCGGGAGGCTTCCGGAAAGGTTTGGGGACAAAGTCCCCCACAGTGAACCAAAGTGCCCCATGTGGAACCCCCCGCCCCCACAGGTCACCCCGAGAGTTTTCGGGGCGCTCTGACGAAACACACGTCCAAAGTGCCCCAAACGGGAGGGGAAGTCCCCCAAAGTGAAGAAAAGTACCCCTTTTGGCATCCCGGGGCACCTTGCCCCAAAATGAAACAAAGTGCCCCAATATGAAGAATAAGTCCCCCAAAGCGAAGAAAAGGACCCATCTTGGGCGTCCTGGGTCGACCGGCATTGAAATGTATGGAAAGTGCCCCAATATGAAGCATAAGTCCCCCAAAGTGGAGTAAAAGCACCCCGTGTGGAGTCCCGAGTCTATTTGGCTCATCTTCCCCCAAAATGAAGCAAAGTCCCCCAAAGTGGAGGGGGAGTGGCCAGGGGCGGAGCCCGAGAGGTAGCCGCTTCAGAAAGGGGCTACCCAGCACTCTGCCCCCTGGTGGATGGCTTGGAAATTAAGGTGCCCCAAATTGAAAATGCGGAAAGGGGGTGTAAGCCGCCAGCACAGCAAACACAGAACAGCATACCGTCCAGGTGGGGAAGTCTGACGGCCCCCTCCGCTACCCAACAACCAGGGCGGGTGCGAGCAACAGGCCAGAACAACGGTGGTGCGATAAGCTGAGGGACTCTATAGCTGGCCCTACATCGGCATATGCTCCAGGCCGGCCTCAGCCGCGCCATACATGGCTGCCAGAGTCCAACCCCCAACCCTCTGGTGGGGGGGGGGGGGGGGGGGCTTGCCACTCCCAGCAGCAGAAGAGATCTGCGCCAGCCCAGTAGTCTGCCGCGCATAGGGCATGTAGCCACAGCCCATGCACGGGTCGTCGGACCGCGCTTCCCTGAGATAAACAGGACCACGGCAACTGGGACAGCAGTCGTGGCCCCTGTAGGGGGGCTCCACAGGTAACACCACTGTGAGAGCCACCACGTCCCGTCTGCGGAGGTTGAGTTGAGGGAAGAGGCGCACGCCGCCTAGACAATCAAACCAGACACCATCCACGAGCAACAGAGAGAGCGGCCACCAAGCGGCTCTCTCTCACTGCCTGCCTGACCGCAGTGCTGCGCGCACGCAGCAGGCCAGAGCAATGGCAGCATGGAAGCCGAGGGAAGGAGGCGTATGCCGCCTGCACAGCAACCGCAGCTGAGCCTGTTGGAGGACCAGGCACCCGGGGTAGGAGATGCTAGCACAGTAAGCCGAGGGAAGGGGGCATACGCCACCTGCATGGCAAACGTAGAGTGTAGCTAGCAGCCGGGCAGCACCACAATGAAAGAAACAGTCAACCGGGCCCCCCTGCTCCCCATTGCTCTGCAGTGGCGCCAGTTGGAGTATCAGTTGCCGGGGATGGTGGTGCGGCAAGCCGAGGGAAGGGGCGTACGCCACCTGCACGGCAAACCAAGTGGGTGCAGGGGGAACGATCGCTCTGCTGCTCCCGTCGGAGCAGCGCCACACACTGAGCAACGGGTGTGGGGAAAGGACTGGGTGGCAGACCGGAAACGCTGGCCGCACAGCAATGCCCGCCAAGTAGCACCAAGAACGGATGGATATGCCGCCACTCAGGCAGAACACAGAGCAGTCTGCTGCGCAATAAGCGCCGGCAATGCAAGTAGCGTAACACTGCATCCAGCGGAGATACCGCACCCAGCGGAACACCGCAAACAGCGTAGGCACTGCCACAGCGGAGACACCGCTCACCAGTGGGGACACCGCTACAGCATCAGGACTGCTACAGCAGCGATACTGCTCACAGCATGCGTACCGCCTACAGTGAGAGTATGCAGGAGTACCGCCTACAGCGGGAGCACCGCCTACAGCGGAAGTACCGCCAACAGCGTAGCACGGCCAACAGCGTAGCGCCCCTAACAGCGTAGCACTGCTAACAGCGTAATGTAAGCCTGCAGCAACACACCACATCAGAACAATGGTGCCCCCGCCACATACATAGCCCCCACAGGAACGGCGGCACCACAATACACAAAGACGTGTATGTGTGTGTACGTGTAGTGGTGGTACCACAATACACAAAGACAGGGTTGTGTTTAACCTGTATGGAGCCGGTGAACAGCAGGCTCGGTGGGGTGGGGTGGGGTGGGGTGGGGTGTGTGTGTGTGTGTGTGGGGGGGGGGGGGGGGGGGGGGGGTCAAGAGCATGGCCCCATCCCAACTGCAATGGGTGGCGGGAGGCCAGCCTCAACCTCAGAAAACAGTGATACGCACCTGGCCTGCACGCAAACACAGAGGCTGGATCAAGCTGCGAGCAGCAGGAGGAGCGCGGCGGCTCCTCCGCCTGTCTGCCCGCTGCCGCCCGCCGGAGCTGGGGTGCGCGTGACAGTACGGTTGTGCACGAGGAGACTGTGCCTTCTGCCCATAACATACATCACTGATCGGCCACTCAGCCGAGCTACGTGCTAGTGACCGCATGCTACCTCTCCTCTACCTTTGTGTTTGCATTTGATAGCGTCCTGTACGTCCAGTTGCTTGTTCTATGTGTTCTTTTTTTCTGCACCAAAATTACTAGATCGCTCAACAGATTGATTTGATCCCAAGCAGTGCTTTGTATGGTTTGAAAATTGAGTAAAGGGACATTATGTGAAAATCAGCTTATTTTGGTTGCCAAAAACGGATTCATGCCTCTGGTATTGTATAGAGGGATATTTTGCCCCAAATGATTTACAACATTTAAACACAACCAATACTTTATACCACTTGAAAAATTAGTAAAGGGACATTACAATATCAAAATCAGCTTATTTTGCTTGCCAAAAACTGATTTTGCGGACCGGAAATCATTTTCTGGCAAAAATTTAGTTTTGGCACAACACAGGCACTTTTAAGTTTGCATAAGTGCAGTTTTAGTTTGTTTTATAAATTGTTTTCATTCTGACAGAGACCTCAAAATTTCAGTACGTGAAACCAGATCTTTATTTCCTTGTCAGTTATCATGAATACTATTTACCTTTTAAACCTAGTGCTATAATGTTTATTTCCTAATGGGTGGCCTCCAGGCCTCATGATTTGGCTCATTAGTTCCCACCCGCCATTGTTTATGGGGGACACATTTGCCTAACGCAACTGTGGAGCTGCTGATGAATCCATTCAGACGTTCTTTGATTCATTCCGTATTGATGCAAAGCCGTGAGTGCCTGTTAGACGCTATTCAACACTAGAGTGACTATAGACATCAATAGACTTTAGTTTGATTACGACGGGTGTACAATAATTTCCCTCAAAATACGATAATTTTTTGTCTCTGGTACGATAATCCTACATTTCCCACCTCGCAACACTGGGATGGGTTGCTACAGATCAAACAGATATGCAAGACATGTTTGTGGATCGTGTATCAAGTTTACAGTCCAGGTGCCCCCTTTTAAGTTTGAGCGCCTGCTAGGGTGACCACCTGCTAATGAGTCGAATGGGGGGCAATGGGTATGATTATGAGGGACAATGTGGGACACTCCCCAGTGTGACACTGAATAACACCACACATTGGAGTCATATCAACATTTTATTTGATCAAAGTTCACATCTACTCATGGAAAATTTGTCATGAATTTTTTTTTTCTTTTTTTACAAATCATAAAATTAAACAATGGTTGTGTTACAAAAATACAAAAAAATTAAATGCGGTACTCAAGTTCATGATCCAACCAGCCCTTTGTCAGCCCTTGAGTAGGTCAACATACCTGGACATTAAATTGATTCAAATTTTCTCATTTTTGTCACAAACCAGAAAAAGAAAACTTATTGAAGCACAGTCTCAACTGTTTAAATCAGGAATGTTTCCATTAAGCTGGACCTTGTAAGTTTATGGTCAAGCTGGACTTCCTGAATGAGATCTTCCTCAGTGTCTTTCATAACTTCTATTTGTGAGATTTCATGTGGCGTCTCAATGAACAAAGTACATTGAAACTTTTGGCACATGTACCACAAGAATACGGCTTCTCACCTGTGTGAGCTCTCTTGTGGACAGAAAAATAATATTTATCACTGAAACTTTTGCCACATGTTTCACAAGAATACGGCTTCTCACCTGTGTGAGTTCTCCTGTGGACAGATAAACAATATTTATCACTGAAAGTTTTGCCACATGTTTCACAAGAATACGGCTTCTCACCAGTGTGAGTTCTCTTGTGGACAGACAAATAATATTTATCACTGAAACTTTTGCCACATGTTTCACAAGAATACGGCTTCTCACCTGTGTGAGTTCTCTTGTGGACAGAAAAATAATATTTATCACTGAAACTTTTGCCACATGTTTCACAAGAATACAGCTTCTCACCTGTGTGAGTTCTCTTGTGGATCACAAAATTACTTTTCTGACTGAAACATTTGCCACAAGTTTCACAAGAATACGGCATCTCACCAGTGTGAGTTCTCTTGTGGACAGACAGATAATATTTATCAGTGAAACATTTGCCACAAGTTTCACAAGAATACGGCTTGTCACCTGTGTGAGTTCTCTTGTGGTAGGACAAAAGACTCCCTCGAATGAAACTTTTCCCACATGTTTCACAAGAATACGGCTTCTCACCTGTGTGAGTTCTCTTGTGGATCACAAAATGACTTTTGTGACGGAAACATTTGCCACAGGTTTCACAAGAATATGGCATCTCACCTGTGTGAGTTCTCTTGTGGACAGACAGATAATATTTATCAGTGAAACATTTGCCACAAGTTTCACAAGAATAAGGCTTCTCACCTGTGTGAGTTCTCTTGTGGTAGGATAAAAGACTCGGTCGACTGAAACTTTTCCCACATGTTTCACAAGAATACGGCTTCTCACCTGTGTGAGTTCTCTTGTGGATCAAAAAAACACTTTTCTGACTGAAACTTTTTCCACATGCTTCACAAGAATACGGCTTCTCACCTGTGTGAGTTCTCTTGTGGACCACAAGATTACTCCGTTGAATGAAACTTTTGCCACATGTTTCACAAGAGAACGGCTTCTCACCTGTGTGAGTTTTCTTGTGGATCAAAAAAACACTTTTCTGACTGAAACTTTTTCCACATGTTTCACAAGAATATGGCTTCTCACCTGTGTGAGTTCTCTTGTGGACAGACAAATAATAGTTATCATTGAAACGTTTTCCACATGTTTCACAAGAATACGGCTTCTCACCTGTGTGAGTTCTCTTGTGGACCAAACAATGACTTTTCTGACTGAAACGTTTTCCACACGTTTCACAAGAATACGCCGTATCACCTGTGTGAATTTTCTTGTGGGCAGACAAAGAATATTTGTTCCTGTAACATTTGCCACATGTTTCACAAGCATAGTGCTCCTCACCTGTGTGAGATCTCTCGTGGATCAAACAATAACTTTTCTGAGTGAAACATTTGCCACATATTTCACAAGAATAAGGCTTCTCACCTGTGTGAGTTCTCTTGTGGGCCATAAGATTACTCCGTCGATTGAAATTTTTGCCACATGTTTCACAAGAGAATGGCTTCTCACCTGTGTGAGTTCTCTTGTGGGTCAACAAATCATTTTGGTGCTTGAAACTTCTCCCACATGTTTCACAAGTATACAATCTCTCACCAGAGTGACTTTTGATGTGACGGGTCAAAGAAAAACGTCGAATGAAACTTCTCCCACATGTTTCACAAGAATATGGCTTCTCGCCAGTATGATTTTTCACATCATGGACTTTAGAGTCCTGAGAGAGGATCTGCTGAGGGTCTGGAACTTCTTCTGGTTCACTCAGGTCACTTTGCTCTGGAATCAAATTTAATCTACTTGGTAACTTCAGTATGAGCTGCTCTCCCTCCTGGCTGATACTGAGTTCCTTGTTCTTCTCAATCTGTGGAGGTTCTGGTTCCTCCTGTTCCCCTTTAAACTGTAGAAGTCCTGGTTCTTCTGGTTCCTCTTTGATCTGTGGAGGTTCTGGTTCCTCCTGTTCCCCCTTAAACTGTAGAAGTCCTGGTTCTTCTGGTTCCTCTTTGATCTGCGGAGGTTCTGGTTCCTCCTGTTCCTCTTTAAACTGGAGAAGTCCTGGTTCTTCTTGTTCGTCTTTGATCTGAGGAGGTTCTGGTTCTTCACGATCTCCAAAGCTGTTTGTTTCCTGTTTAAAGGGCTGCTCCTCGTTGTGGTCATGGTGCTGTGGGAGCTCTGGAGGAACAAAAAAGTACAAGATGAAAGGTCAGTTCCATTACTTCTAAAGTTCCAGGATAAAAAGACCGGTGGACTCGGGTGATAAAACCAAAAACTTTCAATGAAGTTTCAAAAATAACATACAATTGTTATTTTGTTGCTTTTTGTGAACCTGAAGCTGCTGGGTTAACCATTACTTTTGGAATAGGTTTTTCGAGGTGAATATATCACTGATCTCTAATCTTCTGTTAACTGTTTACCATGCTACCTGGGATGAAGTGATCATGAAACTTCCTGTTTTTAAATGTTGTCAGTAAATGCTTCTTCAGAAAACAGGTTATAGTTCAGTTGTTTAAACATTCATGACATGGAAATTCAAAGTTTCAAGTTGCTCAAATTTAAATATTCATCAAATATATCCTGTTTCTGGAGCTCCATCCATATAGAGCTCGGTGAGGAGCTCAGTCACCAGGGAGGAGCTCGTCTGGGGACGGGGAGGGCTGGGCATCCCAGCTTATACTTCTGCCCCCACAACCTGACCCCAGACAAGCAGTAGAAGATGGATGGATGAATATATGTTAAATATATACTAGGGATGGTAATTTCAACTAATTTCCCCACCGACTAGTCTGCAAGCAAGAGAGCCTGCAACTTAATACCCATATTTAATTAAAAATGTGAGCGGAGCTGCGCAGGCATGGAGTCGGAGAGGGGGGGGTTTCAGAGCATCACGGAGCGGTGTGGTGCCTGCATGCGGTGTCACAGATAGGGGGAGACTTGTGGAGCGGTGCAGCGCGGTAGCCAACGCGCAACGCACACCCACGCAGACATGTGAAGCATGGACGGGTCATGCAGCGTTTAGCCGACTAGTAAAATACTAAACGTTTAATAAATGAGTAGGCGGTTAATCGATTAGCCGTGCACATCACTAATATATACATATATAAGCTCTGTTAATCAAGTCCCCATTCAACACAATGAGAAAAATATGTCCGAAAAAAAACAACTGAAAATTATAATCAACATTCTCATAAAACTGATGATTTCATTTCAGATATCTCCTGCAGAAATACTAAAAACTGTGATCAAACTAGGAGTGTACAAAAAATGTCGATATGGCAATATATCGCAATATTCGCCCACCTGATATCATTTTGATTTATCAGTTCTCATAATCTATTGTTTTCTTGAAAGTAGAGACCCGTGTTCCAGAAGGGCTGTGAATACAGTAGAACTTCTGCACCTCACTGGGCCTTGCTGCATGCGAGGCAGTGATGGTGTCTGAGGGAAGCAGAAGTCGGTATCGTTAACACCATTACAATGAAGATCTGTAAACACCTCGGCAGAGGAGGTTTGCCTGATTTCTGACCCCTCTTGCAAGAAATCAGGATTTTCCCCCGGGTCTCCAACACTAGTATTTTTGACAGGTGGCACAATAATGGGGCACGTGATTGGAGACTTAGATGACAATTTGATGTTAATGACTTTCCAACGACTGCAGTCCAAATTCAGCATCCCTAAAGGACATCACTTTGGCTTCCTTCAGATCAGACACTTGTTGGATCTAAGACCCTATCCCCTCCTGGTCTGGTCATGTGCAATAGGAGTGTGACAATATCTCGATATGGCGATATATCGCGATGTTTTGTCTCCTGATAGATTATCAATATGATCCCGCCAAGAATCGATAGTTTGATTTAACATACAGCCGCTATAAACAGCTCTTTCAATTTTCATTGTTTTTTGAGCAATTCCTTGGCGATCTGCCAGTGGGCAGACCAAAGTCCAAAGTGTGGACAAACTTTGGATTTTATTATGACGAGAATGGAAAGATGGAGGACTTCACTATATGCAAGAACTGTCTTGCAAAAATAAGGTACACTGGAAACACCACGAATATGCACAGCCACTTACAGCGACATCACCCAGACCTTGTGAACCAAAAAACTGCCGTGTCTGTTGGTCAGCCCAGCATGGGGACTTTATTTCAGGCAAAGCTCCCTTTCAATTCTCCCAGAGAAAAGTCGATCATGCACAGTATATCTGTGTTTATCTGCAAAGATCTCTGGCCACATAGCATTGTTGAGAATGATGGGTTTCGTTTCATGATGCGCACTCTCGAGCCTCGCTACAAAATGTCAAGTCGAAAACATTTCGCCGAAAAAGCAATTCCAGCTTTGTATGAGGAGACCAAGGCTACAGTAGGCACGATCACATGTGCCTGTATAATCCGCTTATATGGCGGAGCGGATTGTAAATGCGTCCGAGTGGATCAGCTTCACTCGGAGCGGATTGTATTTCAGAGCCGACTGTACGAGGTGGTGTACACCGATAGACAATCCACTCCATGTTTCATATAAACGCCGCCTGACAGCGGAGCAGATTTGTTCCGCACACGCGTTCCCTCATACGTAGTGATGTGAGACGTGCACAGTAAACGGGAAGCAGGACAGTCAAAAACAAGCAGAAGAACTCGGCGGTGGTTGAAAAACACTCTTTTAATAAAAAACCCAGACAGAAAAAACACTGGAGAGGCAAGATGGGAGCAAATCGAGCAACAGCGGGTTGTTTAAAGAGCTCCACAGCAGATTACAAGCGATCGCCCGATTGATATTATTGATTAACTGGTTTCCGTGTTGACGAATGACGGCGGAGGTCTGTGGAAACACATGCTGATTACAGCAGTTGTTAAAGTAAAGCTAGGTTTACACTTGCACGATTCTGTGGCACGCATTGGCACGAATCGAGTCGCAAACTACTCGTAAAGTGGCGTGAAGTGTGCGTAAACCCGTTGGGACTGCGTGCCATGTCGGGACGAGAATTTTGAAATGTTCAAAATTTTGGGCACAACAAAATATCGCGACCGGGCCGTGAACTATGCGCCAACTGTTCGTGAACTCGTCAGGACAATGCGGGACAGTGCGTGCCAGTCGTGCCACTGGCACGCACTGCAACAAATAGTTCACGAACAGGCCACGTCGAATTGCTCAACCACTTTGTGCCAAAGCGGGAAGCACAAACTATGCGCGAACTATGAATGCGTCATGCCAGTTCGTGACACTGACGGGCGTGCATTTGTGCGCATTCACGAACTATGTGTGAACTAGTCGTGAACAGTGCGGGAGCCTGCCAGTTTGTGTGACTCCAGATTGGCATGCCTTGCCACGACAACATGGTGGCAAAAGTTGTGCAAGTGTAAACCTGGCTTAAGACTCACAGAAGACTTTTAACGTATACATTCACTGTCGATAACCGACGTTAGCCAGAACGACTACAAGTTTCAGGCATCTATTGATCACAAGTTAACACGGGCACCA